>NW_017672799.1:0-68099 GCF_001879085.1 Nicotiana attenuata | reverse complement strand
TCTTTTCCAAACATCATGACGCCCTCATAGGCGAGACCCGAAGCAGAACCCGCTCACCAACCATATATGAAACATCACAAACCTTCCTGTCCGCGTAACTCTTCTGTCTAGACTGGGCTGTACGGAGTCTGTCCTGAATCACCATGACGTTCTCCAATGCATCCTGAACCATCTCTGTACCCAATAGCCTGGCCTCACCCGACTTAAACCAACCCACCGGAGATCTACACCTCCTGCCATATAAAGCCTCATACGGCGCCATCTGAATGCTAGACTGATAACTGTTGTTATAAGCAAACTCTGCCAATGGCAAGAAATAATCCCAAGACCCTCCAAACTCCATCACGCACGCACGGAGCATGTCCTCAAGAATTTGAATAGTGCGCTCGGACTGTCCGTCCGTCAGGGGGTGAAATGTTGTGCTCAACTCCACCCGAGTGCCTAACTCCTGCTGCACAGCTCTCCAGAACCGCGATGTAAACTGAGTACCTCTGTCTGAAATGATAGAAACTGGAATACCACGCAAACGGACGATCTCCCTGATATAAATCTCCGCCAACCGCTCCGATGAATAAGAGGTACACACAGGAATGAAATGAGCGGACTTGGTCAGCCGGTCCACAATAACCCAAATGGAATCAAACTTCTTCAAGGTCCGTGGAAGTCCAGATACAAAATCCATGGTGATGCGCTCCCATTTCCACTCCGGAATCTCTATCTGCTGGAGCAACCCACCCGGGCGCTGGTGCTCATACTTCACCTGCTAGCAGTTGAGGCATCTAGACACATAACCAACTATATCCTTCTTCATCTGCCTCTACTAGTAGTGTTGCCTCAGGTCCTGATACATCTTCGCGGCACCCGGATGGATGGAATACCGCGAACTATGGGCCTCTACTAGACTCAACTCTCGAAGGCCATCAACATTGGGCACACAAATCCGGCCCTGTATCCTCATTACTCCATCATCTCCAATGGTCACATCTCTGGCATCCCCACGCTGGACCCTGTCCTGAAGGACAAGCAAATGGGGGTCATCATACTGCCGCTCCCTGATATGGTCAAATAGGGAAGACCGGGAAACCACACAGGCTAGAACCCGACTGGGCTCCGAAAGATCCAACCTCACGAACTGGCTGGCTAAGGCCTAAACATCCATCGCCATAGGCCTCTCTGAAGCTGGTAAGTATGCCAAACTCCCCAAACTCTCCGCCCGGCGACTCAAGGCATCCGCTACCACATTGTCCTTGCCCGGGTGATAAAGAATAGTAATATCATAACCTTTAACAACTCTAACCATCTCCTCTGACGCATATTCAGGTCCTTCTACTTAAGCAAGTGCTGTAAACTCCGATGGTCAGTATAGATCTCACAAGGCACCCCGTACAAATAATGGCGCCAGATCTTCAAAGCGTGAACAATAGCAGCTAACTCAAGATCGTGGACGGGGTAGTTCTTTTCATGCACCTTCAACTGTCTGGACGCGTAGGCAATCACCCTACCGTCCTGCATCAACACCGCTCCAAGTCTAACCCGTGAGGCATCACAATAAACTATATAAGACCCTAAACCGGTAGGCAACATCAAGATAGGGGTTGTAGTCAAAGCTATCTTGAGCTTTTGAAAGCTCGCCTCGCACTCCTCTGTCCACTGAAATGGGGCACCCTTCTGGGTCAATCTAGTCATAGGGGCAGCAATCGATGAAAATCCCTCCATAAAACGAGGTAGTAACCCGCCAAAACAAGGAAACTGCGAATCTCTGTAGCTGAGGACGGCCTGGGCCAACTCTGCACGGCCTCTACCTTCCTCGGATCCACCCGAATACCCTCGCTAGAAATCACATGGCCTAAGAATGCCACAGAACTCAGCCAAAACTCACATTTTGATAACTTTGCATATAACTTTTTCTCCCTCAAGATCTGTAGCACGGTCCTTAGATGCTGCTCATGATCTTCCCGACTCCGGGAATACACCAGAATATCATCAATAAAAACAATCATGAACGAGTCAAGATATGGCCTGAATACACTGTGCATCAAATGCATAAAAGCTGCCGGGGCATTAGTCAGCCCAAAAGACATAACAAGGAACTCGTAATGACCATACCGAGTCCTGAAAGCAGTCTTCGGGATATCTGGCTCCCGAATCTTCAACTGATGGTAACCTGAGCGTAAGTCAATCTTAGAGAACACCTGTGCGCCCTGAAGCTGGTCAAACAGATCGCCAATGCGAGGCAAAGGATAACGATTCTTCACTGTAACCTTGTTCAGCTAGCGGTAATCAATACACATGCGCATGGAACCATCCTTCTTCTTCACGAACAAAACAGGAGTACCCCACGGTGAAACACTGGGTCGAATAAAACCCTTACCAAGCAATTCCTGTAACTGATCCTTCAACTCCTTCAACTCAGGAGGAGCTATACGATACGGAGGAATGGAAATGGGCTGAGTGCTCGGCAACAGATCAATGCCGAAATCAATGTCTCTATCAGGCGGCATGCCCGAAAGATCGGCTGGAAATACATCGGGATAATCCCGTACCACTGGAACAGAATCAACAGAAGGGGTATCAACACTAACATCTCTCACATAAGCCAAATACGCGGCACACCCCTTCTCAACCATGCGCTGAGCTTTAAGAAAAGAGATAACTCTACTGGGAGTATGATCTAAAGTACCACTCCACTCAATACGAGGAACACCTGGCATAGCCAGCGTCACGGTCTTGGCGTGACAATCAAGAATAGCAAAGTGGGGCGACAACCAGTCCATGCCTGAAATAATGTCAAAATCCACCATACCGAGTAATAATAAGTCTGCTCTGGTCTTAAAACCACGAATAGTAACCAAACATGACCGATAAACGCGGTCCACAACAAGAGAATCTCTCACAGGAGTAGAAACATAAACGGGGAAACTCAAGGAAATTCTGGGGTACACCCAAATGCGGAGCAAAATAAGAAGACACATAAAATAAGTGGAGCCTAGATCGAATAGAACCGATACACCTCTACAACAAACCATGACAATACCTGTAGTGACAGAATCGGAGGCAACAGCCTCGGCACGGGTAGGTGGGGTAGCAACTAGGGCTGTAACCATGGCCTGGGAACTCTGCGGGGCACACTGTGGCCGAGAAATCTGTGAAGACGCACCCCTACCAAGTCTGGGGCAGTCCCTAACCATGTGTCGTGCGTCACCACACTCAAAGCAACCTCGCGGGCGACGTGGGGGTGGAAATTGTGCAGTACGGGTACTCCGAGACCCCTGAACACCTGAAACCCTGTGTGGAATCTGAGATGCGAACTGAGCTGGCTGACCCACAAAACCTCTACCGTGACGCACCCTGCCTCCAAAATAAGGACCAGTATATCTCCCCAGTCTACGAGGTCTACTCACCCCTCTATACTCTCCCTCCTGACCTCGTCTGTCCTCTCTCTCCTGGACCCACCTGTCTCCTACTTGGCGAGAGGTCCTCACTACCCACTGAACTGGGACCACAGGCTGTGTCGCCATGACACCTGGAACCTGACCAATGGGAACTCGCTGCTCTGGAGTGGGGGCGGCGGAAGTCTGGGTCCCTCCCCCGATCTGTGAAGTAGTCGGTACAACCTGAATCAATCCGGCCTGAATCAACGTACCAAACATGCTCAGGAACTGAGTCAAAGTCTCCTGAAGGGCTGGAGTAGTAGTGGCAGTAGGCGTGTCGGGCGCCTGGACTCCGGCTGGGTCTGCTGGTGGTACCTCGGCTGCAGCTCGCGCAGGTGCCCTGGCTGCACCACGCGCGCGTCCTCGGCCTCTACCCCGGCCCTGGCCTCTGACGGCTGCAGTAGGGGGCGCGGGTGTCTGATCATCTCGAGTAGCACGTGTCCTCACCATCTGTGAGAGAATAGAAGTCGGAAGTTTAGAATTGATGTTCAAAAATCTCGCACGACAGGAATCAAATGAAGTGAACTTTTCCTAACGGTTACATAGCCTCTCGTAGATAAGTACAGACGTCTCCGTACCGATCAACAAGACTCTAATAAACCGGCCTGTGTTCCGTGACTCCTATGAACCTAGAGCTCTAATACCAACTTGACACGACCCTAGTTCACCAATCGTGAACATGTCGTGACGGCACCTGGTCCCCATGACCAGGTAAGCCTAACATCTGCGGAAATATAATACTTGCGGAAAAAAATAGAGAAAATCAAATCAGGTAACTAAAGGAAACTGTACTGAATGCCGCTTGGCAAGTACAACTCAATATCACAAGCCTAAAACAATTCCCAAAACCCGGAAACTCACGGGCAACACAGGCTACAGAAGTGTATAGTAAGGTTCCATACTCCAGAATTTCTAACAACCGAAAGAAGGAAAACTAAGTACTAAAGATAGAGTAAGAGGGAGACTCGTCGGTCTGCGGATGCAGCAGATCTACCTCGAAGTCTCCGTAGTCCTCCTGCCTCACTGATAGTGCGCCTGAGTGGAGGTACCTGAATGATCTGCACATGAAAAACATGCGCAGGAAGGGCATGAGTACACCACAGCGGTACTCAGTAAGTGCCAAGCCTAACCTCGGTTGGGTAGTGACGAGGAAGGTCAGGGCCCTACTGAGACAAAATATAGTAATAACAATAATTAACAGTATGATAATCTGACAGAAATAATAAATACAGCAGTGATATAAGACAGATTAAGCAAGGCAATAGCAAATACACAAGAACGGAACAACCACAGAATAAGTACAGCTCAACACCAATGGTAACAATGAGGATCTCCCAGGATACCGTCCTGTAGTCCTTTTCTCAACTGTCCAGTGCATCTCCCGGGATACCATCCCGTAGTCCATCATATGTGTATATCCGAAGGATCTCCCGGGATACCGTCCCGTAGTCCAACTATCAATGTGCAGGGGGATCTATCGGGAATCTAACCCGCAGTCCCAAAGTAAAAGTGCAGGGGGATCTACCAGGAATCGAACCCGTAGTCCCAAAGTAAACAAACAAGGGGGGGAGCTACCGGAATCCCACATCCGTAGTCCCAATGTAAATGCGCAATCACAACCAGAAGGTACACGGAAACGAAGTACAAAAGACAAGCAACAGGTAGTACTGGCCTAGCATGCTTCACGTAGTACAGTTAAGGCAACTTAAGCAATTAGGCAAGTTAAATCAACTAAACATGCTTTCCTAATCTAGCACAAGTTATAATTGCAAGTAGAATAAAGCAAATATGAAAGGAACTCAATCTCAATATCTTAAGAAAAACCGGATTTCCAACAATTGGCTCAAGTACACGCCCGTCACCTCGCGTACAAGGCACTCAAATCAACAAATAACAAATCCTAAGGGGAAAGGTCCCCCACACAAGGTTAGACAAGCCACTTACCTCGAACCGGCTCAATATCAATAGAAACCACGCCTTTGCCACGAGTATCCGACTCCAAATGGCCCAAATCTATTCAATTCAATTACATATCGTAAATTATTGCAAACAACTGATTCCACTACTAAATTTAGAGCTAGGGCGCGAAAATAGGTAAAATGACCAAACTGCCCCTCCAGCCATCGTCTCGGAATCGAATAATTTTTACGTTTTCAGAACCCTCGTACTCTCACGAGTCTAACCATATAAAAATCTCCCAAATCGGAGGTCAAATGACCCCTCAAAACCCCATAGTTAAGTCTAAGAAGTTTACCCACTTCCCATTCAAAAACACGAAATTAAAGGGTGAATTTGCGATTAGATTAATGGGTTTTAGTCATAGGAGAGTAGAGAATCGTTACCCGGTGATTGCCCTTGAAAAGCCCTTGAAATTGCTCCCAAATCCGAGCTCCAAACCTTGAGTTTTGATAAAAATGGCAAAACCTCGTTTTTGAAATGTTAAGTACTGTTCAGGAGTCTAAAGCATCGCGAACGCGATAGGAAGCACGCGTTCGCGAAGAAGGAAAATATCAGGGCCCAAAAATGCCCTTCGCGATCGCGAAGTGAGGAGCGCAAACGCGAAGGCCAAGGGATCAAGAACTACGCGAACGCGACAAGGCTTACGCGAACGCGATGGAGGAAATAGTGAAGCTACGCGGACGCGGGTGATCTTATGCGAACGCGAAGAGGAACGGGCCCCCCTCTCCAGACTTACACTACACGAACGCGGGAGAGTGGCCGCGAACGCGATGAGAGGATAGGCTACTACTACGCGAACGCGAAGAAGGAATTCAGACCTGCAACTTTCTGCAACATTTCCAAACTTCAAATTGCTCGGATGAGCATCCGAAACACACCCGAGGACCCCGGGACCTCAACCAAACCTACGGACATGTCCCATAACATCATTCAAACTTGTACCAATCCATAAACCACCTAAAACAACGCCGGAAACACGAATTAATCAAAGATTCAAGCCTAAGAACTTCAAATTCCAACGAAACGCACTTTCGATCAAAAACCTAACCACACCTCGTCCGATTGACCTGAAGTTTTGCACGCACGTCCCAAATGACATGACGGTGCTACAGAAACTTCCGGAATTCCATTCCGACCCTCGGATCAAAAATTCACTTTCGGACCGGAAATTTCAAAAGTTCAAACTTCGGCATTTCAAGCCTAAATGAGCTACGAGCTTCCAAAATGCATTCCGAACACGCTCCCAACCCCAAAATCACCTAACAGAGCTAACGGAACCATCGGATTTCCATTCCGAGGTCGTCTTCACACTGTTCCGATTACCGACCATCTTTCAACACTTAAGCTCTCATTTAGGGACTAAGTGTCCCAAAACACTCCGAACCCTAACACCGAACGTCCCGGCATACCAAAATAGCAGAAATGAACTTAGTGAAAGCGGTAAATGGGGGATCGGGGCGTAAATTCAAAAAACGACCTGCCGGGTCGTTACACTAAACTACAGCCGATTCCCCAAAATCCCCCTTTAATTTCCTCAAATTTTGGATCTGGAAATCCTGAACCCTAGCTTTTTTCCCCTCTTTTGATTTTGGTCAACTATTGGTTATTTGAACCCAAAACTCCCATTGGTCGATTGTTCTTATTGAGAACAGTCGATTAATGGTGGTTCAAGTTCATGTCACCTTGTTGAAACTTGGTCAAAATTCGTAGCTGGTCCAGTTTGTTTTAAAAATTGAGTGTAGGTAATTTCTTTCACTTTCTCTTTATTTTTCCTTTTTCTTTGTTGTTCTTCTTCATGTTTAATTGTTTTTTATTTAGCCGCATGATTTAGGTTCTCTCTTTTCTTTGACTGTTAGTTTCATTACTTGCATATGTTTATTAGAGTAACTGAAGCATGTTTAAAATTCCATCATTTGAAATTCGATTTGCTTAGGTTCAGGTTTAATTAGGTTTTGATAAATTGTTTGTTCTGTTTTTCCTTTTGTGTTTGTTTCCCTTTTGTGTTTGTTTCAATGTTTAATTAAGTTGATTAGGATAGTGTTAAGAGTTAATTGACACCCTATCTAGCCAATTCCTGATTAGCTTTAGAAAACCTTAGCGTTAGCTTGATTTAATCTGTTTAATTGAGATTAATTAAGTTTGATTTCCATGTTTTCTTTGCATTAAGCATTCTGGATTTTGATAGCTGTTGTTTGGTTACAAGTTAAATGCAATGTTGTTTAGGATTAGTTGGTTAAAACTTGTCAATTAGGTTTAAACCTTAGAATTGAAACTTAGACTTTAGTTTAATTTCAGAAATAGAATGTAAATACCCTAGGGCTACAAATTGAAGCAAGTTTAAGAAACCCTAATCATCTAGTTGATTCTAGAAGGTCCTAAATAGGTTTCTAGAATCACAATAGGATCAGATTTGTTTAGAGTTAAAATATCTAGTAATTAAAAGGGTAAAAATGGGGTTTCACATAAGGTAAATATCAGAAGGTTCTAGTATTTTAGACAGCTGCCCCATTCTTAGCAAAAAATGCTGAAATTGGGTGGGAAAATGGACATACAGCTGTCAAAGATGCTGTACTATTCTGAAATTTCAGAATTTAGGTTAGAATATTCCCTTTTTGATGCCATCTTTGTATACACTATAAAAGGAAAAGTCATTCACTCATTGACATAGAGGAATCAACACATTTAAACCTAAATTTCAGAATGCAAAGAAAACCTTTGAAACTTTTTCTGGCCTAAAAAACTTCAGTTTTTCTAGCTAGATTTCTAGGTTATCTTTTTCGAGTACTCAGATTTTCTGGAAGCTTGAGTGTTGGATCTTGGTTTCCTAGACTGGGATTTTACTGCTACTGTTTGGGCTTTGGTGCCTGCTCCATCTTTAAATTTCAATCAGCTGTTCACTTGTTTTATGGCTGGTTTTTGCTGTTCAAGAAAAACAAAATTCTTTTCCTTGTTTAGAAGTCTTTCTTTCGTAAATGTCAAAAAAAAATTGAAAAAATTGAAGTCCAAAAATATTTTCGCTTTTCTTTAGAAGTACTTTTGTAAATAAATAAAAAACTCAGAAATCCAAATATTTTCTTAAAAGTCCTTCTTTCGAAAATTAAGAGGCAACATCTGAAATCCAAATATATTTTTCTTTCTTCTTTAGAAAAAGAGAAAACAAATAAAAATTCAAACAAAAATATTTTCCTTTTACTTTGAAATTCCCAAAGTTCAAATCAAAAGAAAAGGAATTTTTAGAAGTCTTTCTTTCAAAAAATAAAAATAAAATCAAAATAAAAAATCCAAAAAAAATATATGTTCCCTTTCTTCTTTTAAAGCATTTCTTTCGAAAATTCCAAAAAAAAAAACAGGAAAGAAATTTCAAAGAGAATATGTTTTTCTTTCTCTTAAAGCTTTCATGGTCTGAGTTTTATAAAAAGTAAACAAAAAAAAAGAAAAAAAAGAGTTAGTTTATTAACTCTATTCTCGATCTTCCCGAACTACGCAAGATCTGATTCATGCGGGGTCATGATACGTAGGCAATCCCCATCGGATTTGATCATAGCCATAAAATTAACTTGATTTGTAAAACAAAAACTGATTGATTGAAAAAGAAAGAAAAGAGCGGCAAAAACGAGATGAAAAAAAAATATAGAGTGATTAAAGAGAGGTAGAAATGAAGAAAAGCGGTACAGAGTGAAAAGGGTTAGTTAAGGCCGGGATGAAACATGCAACCGTTCAAATACATGGTAGAAACGTTTAACTGTTTATGTGCATTGCATCCAAACGTGCAATTTCCTATCTGTTAAGCGTCTCAAAACTAACAAGGTTGTTGGGTGTGCAAACTAGCCAGGTTTTGGTGGTTGGTTTTGTTGGTAGTCTAGCCTCCCCTCCTTCACAAGATCCAAAGGCACAGATGGCCTCCGCAAGCAATCTACCAATCATCGATCCAGAGGATAGCCCAGCATCGGCTATTCCGTAGCCAGAATTAGCGGCTGCTGAAGAGAATAGGATATTGCATCTCCGCATATTGGAAATGTGGGACGCCTGGTCTAATGGTAGGGAACCGCCAAGTGCAATCCCTGGGATCCCTGAGTTGACCTCCAGGTCAGGAGAGACTACCAACACCCCTGTGCCCAACCCGTTCATCCCATGCAGGCACCCTCCGATGCCGTCCAATGATCCTGGCATGCCTTCTGTGGTTCGCCCCCAGGCGCCAGTTTCCAGGGCACCTCCAATATTGATCTCTGCAGCACCAGTCTGCACCAGAGCACAACCAACTTTACCACGGCTGTATATTGAGCCTCCAATGTTCGTCTTTCAAGATCCACAGCTTCAATCA
This sequence comes from Nicotiana attenuata, assembly GCF_001879085.1. NCBI lineage: Eukaryota > Viridiplantae > Streptophyta > Magnoliopsida > Solanales > Solanaceae > Nicotiana > Nicotiana attenuata. The sequence goes on along the minus strand of NW_017672799.1, from coordinate 58,388 downwards.
AAAATAACATATGTGACCCCGTACTCTTTCACTCAACCTCCGCAATAAGATCTCTCAGTGGAGCAAGAAAATGTTGTTAAAAATCCCGAGCAAGAGGAAATGGCTAGGAAGATGAAGAGCCTGGAACAAAGCCTGAAAAACATGCAAGGTTTGAGTGGCCAAAAGAGTGTCTCATACTCTGACCTCTGTATGTTTCCCCATGTCCACTTGCCAGCTGGCTTCAAGATGCCAAAATTTGAAAAGTACGACCGGCACGGAGACCCGGTTGCTCATCTGAAACGATATTGTAACCAGCTAAGGGGTGCTGGTGGAAAAGAGGAGCTGCTAATGGCCTATTTTGGGGAAAGCCTCTCCGCAATTGCTTCTGAGTGGTATACGGATCAAGAAATTACTCATTGGCATGTGTGGGACGATATGGCTCGAGATTTTGTCCGCCAGCTCCAATATAATATGGACATCGCTCCCGACAGAAACTCCTTGTCCAATTTGAAAAAGAAAACCGCGGAAAGCTCCCGCGAATATGCCGTCAAATGGTGTGAGCAAGCAGATAGGGTAAAGCCTCCAGTGGACGAAATTAAAATGGTCACGGTCTTTCTACAGGCCTAGGAGGCGGACTACTTCCAGAACATGATGTCCGCTATGGGTAATCCGTTTGCTGAGGCTATCAAAATTGGGGAAATGGTTGAAAACGGTTTAAAAACAGGTCGAATCTTGAGTCATGCTGCTTTTAAGGCCATATCACATGCTGCTCGGAATGGTTCGGAGGGTTTGATGAACAAGAATGGAAGTGAAGAGGGAGCCATGATGGCTTCAAGCTCGAGGGGGGCCCGCAGGCCATTCAACCAATCATATATGCCTCCTATGGTCCCACCACACTATTATCCCCTTCAAGATGATGCTTATGCTGTGGCACTACCTCCTTATGCGGTGATGAACACGCAACCTTACACGCGGCCACAACATCATACACAGAACCGAGCTCTACCTCCCATAAATGCCCATCCGTACCAAGCTCCATATAATCCCCAACCAAATGTTCCCCGGTACAATCCTCGCCCAAGAGAGACTTTCAGAAAGAATCAGTTCACCCCTATTGGTGAATCGTATTCAAGCTTGTTCCAAAAGCTAATCAGGTTGAATCTATTGCAGTCAGTGGCCCCAAACCGGTCAAACCCCAAGCTCCCCTCGCACTGAGCTAATGCTAGATGTGAATACCACTCTGGAGCAGTGAGACACAGTACAGAGGACTGTTGGACCCTCAAAAGGGCAATTGAAGACTTGAATGAAGTTGAAACAATCGTTCTCCCGGACGAAGAGGCTCCTAATATGATGAACAATCCTCTGCCTACTCTCACAAATGGGCCAGTAGTCGGAATGATTTGTGAAGATGAAGAATTTTGATCCGGCACTGAAGGCCATTGCAGCCATTGCCGAGACAGAAGACAAGCCGAAAGACGGTCGCCAAGCCTGAAAGTTCCCCATCAGACGGAAGTCTCGGTAGCCAGTCTTGCTATCCTTTCTGCGTCCGAATTATCTCAGGGTGTGATCCGGATGTTTTACTTTATTATCTTACTTTCCGATGTAAACCCTTCTATCTTTAAAATTCAAAAATCCAAAAAAAAAAATCAAAAAATCTCATCAAAAAAAAAACAAAATTTCAAAAATTCAAATGAAATTAATATTTCATTGTCCAGGAATGTCTCTTTTCTTAATCTTGTCTTTTTTCTTATTCTCTTTTCAGTTCTGCTAATGCAGATTTCAATAATATGACATGCTTGCGGACTTCATGCCCTGATCATGAAACGCTGTCAGACCTCGAAATAATGAATCAAGAATTAGATTGCAATGGAGATAAGTTTAAGGAAATAAAACAAAGAGTCGGAACAGCTGAAGGAAATTTGGTTCCAGATTGGAAAGGTCCATACATTGCAACAAGAGTACTGCCAAAAGAGTACGTTGTACTTGGGACACATCGAAGGAAATGTCCCTGAAACAACTGTCAATGCAAATGCAGTCAAAAGGTACTATGTTTGATCCTTTATATAGCATTAACGTTCTCCAGTTGGGATGAAGAAGGCTTTCTTTCTCACTATCCAAATATTGAACCCTTTGTAAACCCTTTGAGCCGGCTCCCATTCTTTGATTACCCTCTTTGGAACCTGGAAGTTATATTGAAAAATGATGAATGAAGAATGAAAAAAAAATGAAAAAAGAGAAGAAAAAGAAAGATACAAAGAAAATGAAATGAAAAAAAAATGAAAAAAAAAGAGTGAAAAAAGGAAAGGAAAAAGAAAGAGAAAACAAAACAAAACAGAAAAACAAAAGAAAATCAAAAACAAAGTTTCCTGAACTACGTTCGACTTGATTCCGAAAGGATACGTGGGCAGCCTCTCTCTGGGGTTCAGTCACACCAAAATAAAAATCCAAATTTCCCCAAAAGTTAAAACTGGGGCAGAAGTTATAATGGTTCGACGATGGTTCGCCTGAAAGGTTCTAAAGTTATAATTCAATCCAAACTCTTTTTACCCAAATCCAGTTCAAGTCCTTCCGATCAATCGATAAAGATGTCCAAAATTGGAGGATATGGTTACTTGGATCTGATGCAATCAAAATGAGAGAAATAAAATGAGAGAGTCTTATTGGTGAAAACCCACACGGGCACCGTAAGGCGATGGTAAGCAGAGAAATTGAAAATGAGAGAGTCTTGTTAGTGAAAACTTGCAAAGAGCGATGGGAGAAGAGAAATGAGAGAGGTCAGCTCGTGAAAACCCGCAAAGGGCGCCCCTAATCAAAAAGAGGATCCTCACAGCCAACGGCATCGACAGAGTCCTGGCAAGGTTTCTCGATTTTGAGGCAAAAGTTGTGATGAATTTCTGAGAGTCGGACGGTTTACACAGATCAGGCATCCAGTCCAAAAGTCATGTCATGTTCATTGAAGTCCGCATGTACTCCAGATAAGTCCTTCTTTCCTTTCCCCGAAGGGGACACTTCTTGTTTTAAACTCATTCTCCATTCCATTGTTTGTTATCTTTGAATCCCTTTCGGTCTAACTCTATTCCGAAACTGAGACAAAGAAGGGATGGCAAGACAGATTTACAGGGTTCTCATTTGATACAAGCTAATATGCAAAAAGGGCACCCAGCCTCGTCAGGGGCATCAAGTTGACCTCGACTGGCCATGGCGGCCGATGCTTCGAAATCAAAACTCTTGGTAGGAGAAAATCAAATTGAAGTGCCTATAAAGGCAAATGAAGTTGAAAAGGCTGAGTCCCACGTGGCAAACCGTCTCGGCAAAGATTTGAAAAAGCCAAGGTACCCAAAATGCTCTGAAATTGAAGTTTGAAGAAAGAAGCCAGACATGAAAGGCCTACGAAGGTGAAACAAAATTGGAAAAGGTTAAGTCCCATGTGACTAGCCGTTGCAGCAAGTTTGAGGAGCCAAAAGTTCCCCAATGCTCTGAAGTTAAAAATTAAAAAAAAAGAGTCAGAAGTGAAAGGCCTACAAAGGCAAAATAAAGTCAAAAAGGTTGAGTTCCACCGACCAACCATCATGGCAAAGTCTGGAAATACCAGAGGTTCTCCGGGGCCTGAAATAAAATCGGTCCTCGGGGAACGAGCAGTTGCAGTTGAGATCCTCATCAAAGAAGCTGGGCCAAGATCAAGTGATTGAAACGATCAAGGCCACAAAACCAACCACCGTTTCAAATTAACAATTATTATTTGTTTGAAAACAGGAAACAAGTGCAATCCAAAGCAACCTTGCAAGAAGCAAGTGCAACCAAAAAGAAACTACGCAAGGGCTAGAAACAGGTTTGCAGCAATAATCAATCCAAAAGGGAAGTCTTCTCCAAATTAATTCCTGCATTTTATTTATTATTTTAAATTAAAAAAAATGCCAAAAATAAAATGAAAAGAAGAAGAAGAACAATTCAAAATCATGGTAGCATAGGGTTTTCAGTCTCTAGCTATGTCTTTTCCAACATTGGGTCTCATTCCCTAGTCGATGCCAGCATAACCTGGTAATCTTTTCCAACATAGGGTCCCACTCCCTTGTTGATCCCGGCATAACCTGAGGACCTTTCCGGCATAACCCGATGACTTCCCCGGCATAACCTGAGGACCTTTCCGGCATAACCCGATGACTTCCCCGGCATAACCTGTGGACCTTCCCGACATAACCCGTTGACCTTTTCCGGCATAAACCCGATGACTTTCCCAGCATAACCCGTGGACCTTTTCCGGCGTACCCCGATGACTTTCCCGGCATAACCCGTGGACCTTCCCGGCATAACCCGATGACCTTCCCGGGTATAACCCGTGGACCTTCCCGGCATAACCCGATGACCTTCCCCAGCATAACCCGAGGACCTTTCCGGCATAATCCGATGACTTTCCCCGGCATAACCCTAGGACCTTTCCCGGCATAACCCGTGGACCTTCCCGGCATAACCCGATGACCTTCCCCGGCATAACCCAAGGACCTTTCCGGCATAACCCGATGATTTTCCCGGCATAACCCGAGGACCTTTCCGGCATAACCCGATGACCTTCTCCGGCATAACCCGAGGACCTTTCCGGCATAACCCGGTGATTTTTCCAGCATAACCTGGTAATCTTCCCAACTTAGGGCCTCCGATCCCCATTTGATTTCATATAGGGCTCCACTCTCTAATATCTTCTTCCCAAGGATACACAATCCTGGTTTTATTGCTTTCAATAAAGTAGTTTAGATTTTTGTTACAATAACTCACGAAATTTTCCTAGCGAAAACTGGGGCAGAAAATTTCGTTCGTTTGTTTGTTTTGGTGCTTGAGCAGGTTTTTACCTTGAGGCATAAGTTTCGAGGCGACCAAAAGAAGAAGTCTCGATTCAAATAAAAGGAAAGAAAAACAAGAAAAGAAGTGAACTCTAAGTGTAGAAGCGGAGAAAAGATGCGGACTGCTCAAGATATGATCGAAGTCACAAGCTTTGCATGTCCTGCCTTGATCCGAAAAGCTGAAGAAGAATGAACCAGCAGTTGCAGCTAACAAGCATCAAGATTCAGATTAGAGTCTGCAGGAAGAACCAGCCAAGACTCAAGTTCAAGCTTTAGAAGGTTTATAGATAGGAATCTTGTAACTCATAGTTGATAGGTTTAGCTAGTTTAGCTTTTCATCTTTTATTTCGGAGTAATAAGGAGCTCAGCAAGCAGAAACAGCAGTGAAATCAAAAATTTTCGGTAGTCCCAGCTACCAAAACTCCCAAAACTACACTCACCTGATTCCTTTATAGCCAAGGATATGTAGGCAACCTCCGAAGCAAGGTTCGGTCAGACTTTTTCCAAAAAAATGCTTCCCATGGAGTTTCAAAACGGGCAAAAAACGCTCGTAATTGCTCATTTTATCTTTGCCCGAAACCCTTCGTGTTTCCGAGCAAAGAGGGGCAGCTATGAGCATGTGATTTTTGCCCTATTCAAAATACTCCTATAAAATCAAAGAAATAGATTTTTTTTCCCAATTATCTGCCATTTTATAGGATTTTTTGTAGGATTTTATTAATTGTTTGCATTTTTGTGCACATTTAATTTTTATAAAAAATCATGAAAATGCCCCAAAAATGTCAAAAAACACCATGCATCGCATTTAGGCTTTTGTTTTCATATTTTTAGGATTAATTAGTTAATTAATTGCTTTATTAAAATGAAAATCACAAAAAATATCATTCAGTTACATTTTTAGCCTTTAATGCTAAATTAGTAATTTTCTCTTCTTTAATTTAGGATCAACTAATTTTTGTAAATATTATAATAGATAATTAGTTTAATTTTATAAATTAGATTTATTTAGGAATTTATTTAGGATTTTAATTAAATAAAAGAAAGAAAAAAACAAAAAAAAAGAGGGGAAAATAAGAAAAGAAATTAGAAAAGAGTACTAATTTGAAACTGGGCCAAGCTGTTACACTTAAATCCACCCCAAACCCAAGCCCAAAACCCTTCCATACTCGGTCCAACTCCCCACACCCCAAAACGACCCCGTTTCTGCTTTCTTTCATCACAACCGTTGGATTCATTCGATCCAACGGCTCGGAACTAGGCGACCCTTTACAATAAAACTGTCCGAACAGACCTACCCCTACCCCCCCCCCCACCAAACAAACACATACCCCTTCCCTTCGTCTCTCTAATCGCCGCCGCTGACCACCCGCCGAAAATCGCCTCACGGCGGCGTCGGTGCTCCAAACCGCTTCAAATCAACACCCTGCAATCACCCTTCCCTCCCCTTTCTAAATCCCCAAACCATCTCCTTCAAATCCTTACCAAATTGCTCGAATCTTAAATCTGGAATCCATACCCAAAACCTAAATCTACCAAATCACCCCAAAATCACATCCCACACTCCTCACACCCCTCTGAACCCTAAACTACAGCCGATTCCCCAAAAGCCCCCTTTAATTTCCTCAAATTTTGGACTAGAAATCCTGAACCCTAGTTTTTTTCCCCTCTTTTGATTTTGGTCAATTATTGGTTATTTGAACCCAAAACTCCCATTAGTTGACTGTTCTTGTTAAGAACAGTCGATTAATGGTGGTTCAAGTTCATGTCACCTTGTTGAAGCTTGGTCAACATTCGTAGCTGGTCCAGTTTGTTTTAAAAAATGAGTATATGTAATTTCTTTCACTTTCTCTTTATTTTTCACTTTCTCTAGATTTCTAGGTTATCTTTTTTGAGTACTCTGATTTTCTGGAAGCTTGAGTGTTGGATCTTGGTTTCCTGGGCTGGGATTCTACAGCTGCTGTTTGGGTTTTGGTGGCTGCTCCATCTTTAAATTTCAATCAGCTGTTCACTTGTTTTGTGGCTGGTTTTTGCTGTTCAAGAGATCTATTTTTCTTGGTCTGGTCTATTTTGCTGTAATAAGGTATTTGCCTTAAATCCAAGACTCAGTTTTGGCATGAATAAGTTGATGGCTTTTATCTGTTCTATGAAGTTTTGATCCTCTCTCATCATGTGTTGGTTTCTTCACATTTAGCATGTTAATTAGTAAACCTTGTTTCATTTAAACTCTTGAGTGTTTCTTCTGTTATTTGATGTATTGACATGAAAAGAGCAAGAGTCCATGGCTCTACTATGTGATTGTTTGAACTGGTGTGTCCATTTTATAAGTATGAGTCTATTTCTGATTTATACTACACCTGAACCTTGACTACTGAAGTTATTTTTGCTGCTTTCTTCTGCCTGCTTTGCTTTTAGTTGATAATACATTATTAAATGGATTCTTCACAACTACTGAAATTTCCCTTTTATTTCTGATGTTTGTGTGTGAGTGGCAATAAGGCAAAGAAACCTCAGGGCTGGAATTGAATGCTGGCTTGTGAGAAACAGCTCCATAGCTGATTTCTTGCAAGTTGAAGCTGGTTTGAAGGACTTGGTAACAATTGAAAGGCCTGAAGTTAGGAAGAATGTTGCTCTTTACTTTTAAAATTTTCCTTTCTTTTCTTCTTCAGACGCATAGTTGTATTTAGGAGCATATTGTAAATTTATGGACTGTCAATAGTAAATGGACTGTTGGAATGTTAATTTCGAATTTGATTATGTCTGATTACTAGTTTAGGTTCGTAACAGGATGATTTACTTTGAAATAAGCATGGCCCCATTATTGCAGAACTGTTTGAATACAACTTGGGCCAGACTTGCAACAAGGCCCAATCTGGAATTACCTGAGCAAGTCTGGGCCCAGGTGAATGGGCCTGGGCGTTAAACCCAGCAGTTTGACCCTCTAGTTATAAATTTCCCTTGTGAATAACAGTACAAACATATTTCTTTTTCATGCCTTGCAAATCATACGTAGCATACTCTCAAAAACTGGAATTGTATTTTGATTTTCCTTTCATAAAAGTAAGTTGATCTATGGGTTTTGACAAATATATCATGTAAGTCTTGGTTAGTTTAAACATAGAGGTGGATAGGCCCAGCTAGTAAACGTTAGTAACTGGGCCCGCCTAATGCAAGCCCAATGTGGGCCAGCTTTAGATGAAATAGGACTGGGCCAAATTCTGAGCCCAATACAGCTTCAAATATTGATTGGTTCCTGACTAAATAATCAATGGGCTACTACTGGCCCAAACCCCTTATCAAATGATGATTAAGTTCCAACACATATTTCCCAAAGCTGCATAACTAATAGCTTTCATATTAAAACATCAAATATAGTTTTAAATATGAACCTTCTTAGTTTGCTTTAGTAAAAATACAACCATTTGAAATAAATTGAGGTGTGCCATCCATAAATGAAATCCATAACCCATGGCCCTCACACTAATATTGTAACTAGTGTAGAAAACACTTTGAACATTCGTAGTTTGCTTTAGGCGCGTTTGTAATAAATTATCATAGCTACGGGTACGGTTCCCGTGACGTAGCTGTGGTACCTAATTTCCAAATTCGGGGGTACATTTATGTGACACGGCCATAACTTATAATAACTTTAATAAATTAAACATGTTGTAGATCGTGGGTACGGTTCCCGTGACACGATTCGCAATGTGTATCAAACAAACAAGTGTACGACAGTTGTTACTTGTTCCAGAATAATTCCATAAAATAATTAAAAGCGGTTATAAATTTAAAAATGCACATTAGGTTTAAAACGTGTAGTAAATCAAATATTAGGCCAATTATTAATAGTTGAGCGACCGTGCTAAAACCACGGAACCCGGAAATGCCTAACACCTTCTCTCGGGTTAATAGAATTCCTTACCCGGATTTCTGTGTTCGCAGACCATAAATAAGAGTCAATTTTCCTCGATTTCGGATTTAAAAATAAACCGGTGACTTGGGACACCAAATAAATTATTCCAAGTGGCGACTCTGGATTAAATAAAAATAATCCCATTTCAATTTATGTCACTTAAATTGGAAAAACTCCCTTATATCCCCTCTCGGGTGGTAAAAAGGAGGTGTGACACCCCACACCCCATAATAGACCCTATACATACATGAATCCACCGAGAAGGACCTGCTCATTAAGAACATGGCGGAAGAACTCAAAAAGCTTACTGGCAGAGTTCAAAACGTCGAAGCTGGCAAAGGCATTGGGGGTTTGAATTATGAGGATTTGTGTATTCAGCCAATTGTAGAATGGCCGGAGGGTTACAAACCACCTAAGTTTGAAATGTTTGACGGAACAGGTGATCCGAATATGCATTTGAGAACGTATTATGACAAGCTTGTAGGGGTTGGCAAGGATGAAAGAATCCACATGAAGTTGTTCATGAGGAGTCTCACTGGAGACGCCTTGTCATGGTATATAAGTCAGAACCCAAAGAAATAGGTTAATTGGGTGAGTATGGCGTCAGATTTTATGGACCGGTTTAGGTTTAACACGGAAAATGCACCAGACGTTTTCTACATTCAAAATCTTAAAAAGAAGCCAACTGAAACTTTTCGCGAGTATGCTACTCGGTGGAGGTCTAAAGCCACAAAAGGTAAGGCCAGCACTGGAAGAAGAACAGATGAATAAGTTCATCGTTAGAGCTCAGGATCCGCAATACTATGAAAGGTTGATGGTTATTAAAAACCATAAGTTCTCTGATATCATCAAACTGGGAGAAAGAATAGAAGAAGGGGTTAAAAGCGGAATGGTGACAAATTTTGAAGCACTCTAAGCTACAAACAAAGCCTTACAGTCGGGAGGTATCTCCAAGAAAAAGGAAGTAGGGGCAGTGATGGTAGCCCAAGGTCCAAAGTCTCCTCTTACATACCAAACACCTCCACCCACATATCAGCCTTCACCTCCTAGATACCAACAACCTACAGCCGCATACCATACTTATAACACTCAGCCAGCATACTATCACTCACCACCAGCCCAGCAAAATTACCAAAAACCAAGCAAATTTCGACCGCAGACCACCTAGACAATACACTCCGATTGGTGAACCCATATACCAACTCTACGAGAGACTGAAGGATGCCGACAATGTCACTCCCACCCCCGTTGTTGCTATGGAAAACTCTTCCCCAGTGGATTAACCCAAACAAGACATGTGCCTATCGCTCGGACATGAAGGGTCACACCATTGATGAATGTCGCACTCTGAAGGACAAGATACAGACATTAATTGACGCTAAAGTTGTCACGACCCAAAAATCCCTCCGAAGGAGTCGTGATGGCACCTAGTCTCTAAACTAGGTAAGCCTAGCATAAATTGAAATAACATTGATATTTACTAACTTTAAATTAAATTAATCTGAACAAATTACAATTCCCAAAACCGGTGGTACAAGTCACAAGTCTTTCTAAGAGTAGTTATACAAAATAAATACATCACTGCTCCGAAACAAAAGGAACAAACGGAAATAAGTACAAATAAAGGTGACTCCGAGGCCCACGAACGCTGTAGCAGGTTTACCTTGAGTCTCCACCGCAACGACCCGCACAGCTACTACCGATCAAATACCTGGATCTATACACAAAAATGTACAGAAGTGTAGTATGAGCACACCACGGCGGTGCCCGGTAAGTATCAAGACTAACCTCGGTGGGGTAGTGACGAGGAACGGTACAGACACCTACTGGCCAAATAAATTGAACAGGATTTGATAATAAACTATCAACCTAGAAATGACATAGTAATATCAACAACAGGGAAATAACAAACTACAATCCGTAGGAACAATAAAGTGAAACACGGGTGAAAACGAAGATAACCAAATAATTTAACACCAACATAGCCGGGACACAGACGAGTAAAATTATACTCAAACAAGGAAGGCGATGTCAGCTCCAAAAATCATATCGTTTCTGATGCACAATTCCCAGCCATCTTAAACTCGATGTCTCATATCATAACCTCAATTACCAAACTTTTAGCACACCCGGCACCTTGTGCCCACATATTTCTATCTCTCTTTACACAACAACGTTCTCGTGTTACTCAGTACATAGGGCCCATAATCAATGCAATTAAGATGTTCAAGGAGTCTTGTTTGCATAACATAAAGTAGAGAACAGCTTCTAAGCTAATTAGGAACTCAGCAAGAAAAGATGAAATTATTTTTAGAAATCATTTGAATAAAGATAGTACCATTTTCAATTAAAATACAACATCGAAAGAATTATTACCTTTATCATGAGAGTTAATTATTTAAAACTTAGTAGAAATTCCTTTTTAAATAAAATACAACCTCAGACGGTTTAAGGGGATATAATTGAGAAACTATTTGAATTAAAGATGTAACAATTATTGAAATTTGAAGTATTGGAATGTGTGTGTAAATATATATATATTGAAAACACTATAGGTTCTAACATAAAGGAATTGAAACAGTTAAAACATTTGGATTGATAACAACAAATAACCACAGCAGCAGAAAGTGCACGGCATCACCCTTCGTGCTTTTACTCTCGTTCTTACCATACGAATCAATATTCACTTTCATTCTTTCTTGTTGCGGCGTGCAACCCGATCCCAATCATATAATACTGTTGCGGCATGCAACCCGATCCAAATCATATAATATTGTTGCGGCGTGCAACCCGATCCAAATCATATAATATTGCTGCGGCGTGCAACCCGATCCAATATGATATTGTTGCGGCGTGCAACCCGATCCCTTATAATATTGTTGCGGCGTGCAACCCGATCCCAATATACAAATCAACACCAATCACAAAAGAATCCCAAGCAATAACATCCCGGCAAGGGAACAATAGTATAACAATAATATCCCAGCAAGGGAAATAATATCGTAAGCAATAACATCCCGGCAAAGGAATCAACAAGTACATAATAAGGATCACGGAAAAACCAAGAAGCACGATAACCTCAACAAAACAACAAGACATAATAAGCACGTGATAACTACACCGGTAACCACAACAATTGGACATGTAACGTATTTGCACGAAGTCATAGAGGAACTCACAATCAAGAAGTATCAAAATAATAAGGAAGGAAATCACTTCAATTAAGGCAATTAAGGGTCAATGTAACACGTAAGAATTAGAGGAAAGCTAACAACATCAGATGGAGCATATGGAGGCAATTTAAGCAATTATTAAACCCAATCATAACGGGATACTTTCCACATAGTGAACATAAGGACCTAAGAACCCTAGAGAAAATTTCCCACAAATAATTCCGAGCACACACTCGTCACCTCGCATGAACGGACTACAAGTAGCATAGAAGACTCAAATCCTAAGGGGAAGTCCCCCACACAAGGTTAGGCAAGATACTTACCTCAATCCGGCCAATTCAATACTCAATTTAGTTTTTCCTTTACCAGTTCATCAATGCTCAGCTCAATTTAGCCAGAAACGACTTGAATACATCTAACAATGCAACAGAAAATAATTTCAATTAACAAAACTATGATTCTTATACAATTTGCAAAAAAGTCAACAAAAGTCAACTCCCCGGGCCCGCACCTCGGAACCCGACAAAATTTACAAAAATCGAATACACATTCCGATACGAGTTCACCCATACAAAAATTATCCAATTCTGATACCATTTGGTCCTTCAAATCATCATTTTACATTTTGAAAGATTTCACAATATTTCCCAAATTCCATCCCAAATCACGAATCAAATAATGAATTCAATGATAGATTCATGTACTCTAGCCAAATCCGAGTTAGAATCACTTACCTCGATGAATTTCTTGAAAAACCTGCGAAAAATCGCCAAGATCTGAGCTCTCTTGGTCAAAATATGAAACGAAACCCTAAACCTCGTATTTATAGTGCACCTCCCAGATTTCCATCACTGCTAACCGCAAAAAAACCACCGCTGACCGCGGTCCATCACCGCTGACCGCGGTAAATCCACCGCTACCGCGGAGAATGTTGACTGCAGTGACATGCTTTAGTATTTTGGCCATAACTTTCTCTACAGATGTCCACATTGTGATTTCTTTACCTTTCTGGAAACTAGACATGAAGGGCTACAACTTTCGCTTTTGAATCATCTCAAAATTCCTTGTAGATCAAAAGATATAAGCTTTCTAAGTCGGACCAGCGATCCTGCAGAACATCTTGATGTGCGGCCGCACACGAAATTATGCGGTCCGCACTGAGGTCCGTGAAATTTTAGTGCAGCCCGTACTCTCCTCTGCGGTCCGCATAAATTTGGTGCGGTCCGCACTCCCAAAAGTGCCAGAACCATCTCAGAGTACTGAAATTCCTGGACTTGCTCAAAATTCACCACGAAACACACCCGAGGCCCCCGGAACCTCCACCAAATGTACCAACACATCCCATAACATCATACGAACTTAGCCCCACTTTCAAATCACTTCAAACATCGCTAAGACCACGAATCAGATGCCCAAACGCATGAAAATCACTATGAACTTCAAGGACCTCTAGAATTGCAACCAAGCGTCCGAACCATATCAAATCAACTCCAAACGACACCAAATTTTGCAGGCAAGTCCCAACTGACATAACGGAGTTGTTCCAACTTTCGAAATCGCATTCTGACCTCGATAACATAAAATTCAACTATGGGTCAAACCTCTCCATTTTCCAAACTTCAATTTTTCCAGCTTTCACCAAAATGCCTCAAATTACCCTATGGGCCTCCAAACCCAAATCCGAACACACGACCAAGTCCAAAATCACCATACGAAGCTACTGACATCATCCAAAACTCATTCCGGAGTCGTTTACTCAAAAGTCAAATTCCGGTCAAATTCTCTCCGCTTAAGCTTCCAGGACTATATTCCTTCTTTCCAATTCGACTCCGATTTATCCGAAAACTGAATCCAACCCTGCACACAAGTCGATATACATAATGTGAAGCTGCTATTGAACTCAAACTGCCGAACCGGATGCAATTGTTCAAAACGACCAGTCGGCTCGTTACATCCTCCTCCACTTAAACATATGTCCGTCCTCGAACGTGCCCGGAGTCGTTCCAAAGCCATTGAACCACTGCATAAGCTCCTCATACATACACTCGGGGGTGTTTCCCCATCACCCAACCTATGCAGAACTGACAATGCTACTTAACTGAAGGTCTCATCTCCTCCTTAGTCCATAACCTTAGAACAGAACCCAAACCTCATCACCTGAAATTAGCCATAGAACCCAAATTCCACATGATCACACTGATTACACCGAACAAGACAAATCGAGCCAAAAATTCCAACCCAGAATACAATCACGTGCTGATCCACGCAGCTCAAATACTCGAAGCATTAACCTCTGACCACCATAGCTGCTCAAATAACACTCTGGATGCCGGCAATACACTTCACATTGAATACAACCTTGTTCCGGACTTCCACAACACTGCCCATGATAAAGAAACATGCGGAAACTCATAGACGCTCATGGAGTCAACAAGTCAAAAAACTCTCTCGCCTGCCGTTGGCCATTAACCAACTCTTAGCAGAAACAACCACATAGTTCCAAACACTCCTCATCCCCAATTCCATAGTTCAAACCTCTGGTCTAAAAACCTTATCTCAGCCAATACAAGCAGCCCAACTAACAACTCATCACGGAACCACACAGATCTCGTACCACACAGCTCGTACACCAAACCACCAATGACTCAATTATGCAGCACAAATAAAGGAAAGCAAGGTATAAGAATTATCTAACAAGTACAACATATGTAACAACAAAAGTATAATTTTTTGTTCATCAAATCGCCCTACAGAGGGAAAACACAACACCAGATAAACACAAGGAAAGGGTATCCCTCATAACATCCGCTGCGGCGTCCAGCCCGCTCCCAAATACTCATCAAGTCAAAATGCTCGGGTTCACTGAACATATGAATACTGATATCAAGCACTGCATAGTGCACAGGTAAAACTGTGGGGACAATGAATAAAAGTAATAAAATAGGAGAGAATCAAGCACATATAAGGTGCTATGAACAAATCAACCTCACGAGGGCTATCTCGCCCGCATCGCCATAAGTCCTGAATGAAATCACAACATGCGTGGGGGATAATCATACAACCTCACCGCCTAGCACATCACAAAAGAGTAGCACATAACATAGGCTAAGGGCACAATTAATATCCATTCTGCCTGATAGCATAACCAAAATGGCAATCTCACAGGAGCACACAAACTTGATCTGATACAAAACACATATTCTCATTGAGCTTTCAAATAGTCCCAACAAATTCTGATCCTTCCCAATTAGATAATTATGCTTCAAAAAGATCCACTACAACTTATCGATAACACATGCCATTAATTATTCCATTCTCGACATTTCTTCAAGACCGCAAACAGGAAATAGTCCATTCATGAGGACATCTAGCCCCAAACCTCAGGAATACCGAAATTTCCATACCCAACTCAACTACGCAAATCAAATGGTTGATATATCACTCACACCCTATTATTCTGCTGAAGCACCCATATAGGATTTCTGGCTGCGTATCAAAACATGAACCTCAAAAGCCTCAAAACCCAGTAATCATCATGCTGCTAGCCACGCACCCGCAAACAAAAACTCAAGGTACCTTCCAAAAAATGCACACCCTTCACATATGATAGCCGACAAGGTCAACACTCTATTAATTTCTGATACCTATTCAGTAGAAAGTCACAATGTACCACATATTCCTTACGCCTGTAGTAGACAGCCAACTCAAGCCTTTGTCGAACCATCGAGAACCCTCCGAGGTCCGCCCGCACGCAACAAACCATCAGGACTGCACCTCCCCAACTCAACCGAGTCACACAGACCGTCCTATCTAAGAGTGCTGCCACAAATGCCAGTAGAGAATTCCCATTCAAAATGACCAATTACTTCCATTGCCATGCTGACCCCATCACTAACAAACTGAACCATTTCTTCGGATAGTCGATAAGCAATATCCCCCATCAAAGCCCCAATATCCTACCTAGCAAGATCTCAGTCTTTAGTTATATACCACCAACTCAAATCGCAAGGTACTCCAATACCACCAACTATTCCCAATCAACACTCACCTCGTGACCTTGCCACAATCGCGACAACTAGTCAACCAATTAAACCTTTCCAAGCTCGCACTCATCAACCAGATGTTGGCAACCGCTGCGCCTCCATATGAACAACTGAATAGTCTCTCAATACTTCTGTATCTTCAGTCTGGACAGCACATTAAGACAATGCCTGAGCATCCCTGACTCCTTCATAGCCCGTTGTAGCATCACGAACCACTGGCGAATGGCGAACGCTGAGAGCATAATATTATACACGAGTGGATGTAAAGGAACATGAGTTATATACTTCGAGCTGAATCAATATCGCATGATAAGGAATGAAAGAAGTGGAATTTCCTAACAGTTCTGTAGCCTCTCGAAGATAAGTACAGATGTCTCCATACCGATCTGCAAGACTCTACTAAATCTGCTTATGACTCGTAGCACCCATGAACCTAGATCTCTGATACCAACTTGTCACGACCTAAAAATCCCTCCGAAGGAGTCGTGATGGCACCTAGTCTCTAAACTAGGTAAGCCTAGCATAAACTGAAATAACATTGATATTTACTAACTTTACATTAAATTACTCTGAACAAATTACAATTCCCAAAACCGGTGGTACAAGTCACAAGCCTTTCTAAGAGTAGTTATACAAAATAAATACATCACTGCTCCGAAACAAAAGGAACAAATGGAAATAAGTACAAATGAAGGTGACTCCGAAGCCGCGAATGCTGTAGCAGGTTTACCTTGAGTCTCCACTGCGATGACCCGCATAGCTACTACCGATCAAATACCTGGATCTGTACATAAAAATGTACAGAAGTGTAGTATGAGCACACCACGGCGGTGCCCAGTAAGTATCAAGACTAACCCCGGTGGGGTAGTGACGAGTAACAGTCCAGACACCTACTGGTCAAATAAATTGAACAGGATTTCATAATAAACTATCAACCTAGAAATGACATAGTAATATCCACGGCAGGAAAAGAACAAACTACAATCTGTAGGAACAATAAAAGGAAACACGGGTGGAAACAAAGATTACCAAATAATTTAACACCAACATAGCTGGGACACAGACGAGTAAAAATGTACTCAAACAAGGAAGGCAATGTCAGCTCCATAAATCATATCGTTTCTGATGCACAATTCCCAGCCATCTTAAACTCGATGTCTCATATCATAACCTCAATTACCAAACTTTTAGCACACCTGGCACCTTGTGCCCACATATTTCTATCTCTCTTTACACAACAACGTTCTCGTGTTACTCAGCACATAGGGCCCATAATCAATGCAGTTAAAATGTTCAAGGAGTCTCGTTTACATAACATAAAGTAGAGTACAGCTTCTAAGCTAATTAAGAACTCAGCAAGAAAAGATGAAATTATTTTTAGAAATCATTTGAATAAAGATAGTACCATTTTCAATTAAAATACAACATCGAAAGAATTATTACCTTTATCATGAGAGTTAATAATTAAAAACTTAGTAGAAATTCCTTTTTAAGTAAAATACAACCTCAGACGATTTAAGGGGATATAATTGAGAAACTATTTGAATTAAAGACGTAACAATTATTGAAGTTTGAAGTATTGGAATGTGTGTGTGTGTGTGTGTGTGTATATATATATATATATATGGCAAAGTATTGAAAACACTGTAGGTTCCAACACAAAGGATCACAACAATAAAGGAAATTAAACAGTTAAAACACTCGAATTGATAACAACAAATAAACACAGCAACAAAAAGTGCACGGCATCACCCTTCGTGTTTTTACACTCGTTATCACCATAAGAATCAACATTCATCTTTATTCTTCCTTGTTGCGGCGTGCAACCCGATCCCAATCATATAGTACTGTTGCGGCGTGCAACCCGATCCAAATCATATAATATTGTTACGGCATGCAACCCGATCCAAATCATATAATATTGTTGCGGCGTGCAACCCGATCCAAATCTTATAATATTGTTGGGGCGTGCAACCCGATCAAAATCATATAATATTATTGCGGCGTGCAACCCGATCCAAATCATATAATATTGTTGCGGCGTGCAACCCGATCCAAATCATATAATATTGTTGCGGCGTGCAACCCGATCCCATATATACAAGTCAACACCAATCACAAAGAATCCCGGCAAAGGAATAATAAGGAAACAATAATATCCCGGCAAGGGAGTCAACAACAAGAATAAACACATCTCGGCAAGGGAGTCAACAACAAGAATAAACACATCCCGGCAAGGGAACCAACAGTAAGAATAAAATATGTCCCAGCAAGGGAATCAACTATAACCAAACTTGTACCAACAATTTCTTCACAATGAAACCTTAACTAAAAAACAAGACATAATAAGCAAGTGATAACTACACCGGTAACCACAATAATTGGACATGTAATCTATTTGCATGAAGTCAAAGAGGAGCTCACAATCAAGAAGTATCAAAGTAGTAAGAAAGACAATCACTTCAATTAAGGCAATTAAGGGTCAAATCAACACGTAAGAATTGGAGGAAAGCTAACAACATCATGTGGAGTATATAGAGACAATTTAATCAATTATTACACTCAATCATAACGGAATACTTTTCACATATTGAACGTAAGGACCTAAGAACCCTAAAGCATATTTCCCACAGATAAGTCCGAGCACACACTCGTCACCTCGCATGCACGGACTACAATTAGCATAGAAGACTCAAATCCTAAGGGGAAGTACCCCACACAAGGTTAGGCAAGATACTTACCTCGAAGACGACAAACCGATACTCTAAAATGCACTTCTCGGGTGAAAAGACCTCCGGACGGCTCATATCTAACCAAAAATAACTTGAATACATCTAACAATGCACGAGAAAATAATTCCAATTAACAAAACTATGATTTCTATACAATTTGCAAAAAGTCAACAAAAGTCAACTCCCCGGGCCCGCACCTCGGATCCCGACAAAATTTATAAAAACCTAATGATACGAGTTCACCCATACAAAAATTATCTAATTCCGATACCATTTGGTCATTCAAATCATCATTTTACATTTTTGAAAGATTTCACAATTTTCCCCAAATTTTCCTTTAGATTCTCATGAATTTGATGTTAAATCTAAGGTATAATCACAAAATATAGTTGAAAACTGATTAGAGACACTTACCCAATGATTTGGAGAAGTTTGGGTCTTTGAAAAATCGCCTATGGAGGTGTAGGGTTTGAGAAAATTGAAAAATGGGTGAAAATCCCGTCAAAAACCTCACTTAACAGGCCTCAGATGTCGCATTTGCGACCCAGGGTTCGCAATTGTGGACCCTTGCAAATTGCGAACAAAGCAGGGATGATAGAAGTCGCATTTGCGACCAAAAGTTCGCATTTGCGAACTGGGCATCTCAAATGCGATGAAGAAGTTCGCATTTGCGAACACACCAGAAACCAGCAATTTTCCCGATACGAAAATGAGCATAACTTCCTCATACGATGTCCAAATTCGATGATTCTTTTTCCTATAGCTCCGCAATTTCGATACGGATCTAATGGTTCAAACAAAAGTGAACCATTTGCGAACTGGGCATCGCAAATNTTGGTCCTTCAAATCATCATTTTACATTTTTGAAAGATTTCACAATTTTTCGCAAATTCCATTCCAAATCACGAATCAAATGATGAATTCAATGATAGATTCATGTACTCTTAGCAAAATCCGAGTTAGAATCACTTACCTCGATGAATTTCTTGAAAAACCTGCGAAAAATCGCCAAGATCTGAGCTCTCTTGGTCAAAATATGAAACAAAACCCAAAACCTCGTATTTATAGTTCACCCCCCAGATTTCCATCACTGCTGACCGCAAAAAAACCACCGCTGACCGCGGTCCGTCACCGCTGACCGCGATAATTCCGCCGCTACCGCGGAGAATGTTGACTGCAGTGACATGCTTTAGTATTTTGGCCATAACTTTCCCTACAAATGTCCACATTGTGATTTCTTTAACTTTCTGGAAATTAGACATGAAGGGATACAACTTTCGTTTTTGAATCATCTCATAATTCCTTGTAGGTCAAAAGATATAAGCTTTCTAAGTCGGACCAGCGATCCTGCAGAACATCTTGATGTGCGGCCGCACACGAAATTATGCGGTCCGCACTGAGGTCCGTGAAATTTTAGTGCAGCCCGCACTCCCCTCTGTGGTCCGCATAAATTTGGTGCGGTCCGCACTCCCAAAAGTGCTAGAACAATCTCAGAGTACCGAAATTCCCGGACTTGCTCAAAATTCACCACGAAACACACCCGAGGCCCCCGGAACCTCCACCAAATGTACCAACACATCCTATAACATCATACGAACTTAGCCCCACTTTCAAATCACTTCAAACATCGCTAAGACCACGAATCAGATGCCCAAACGCATGAAAATCACTATGAACTTCAAGGACCTCTGAAATTGCAACCAAGCGTCCGAACAATATCAAATCAACTCCAAACGACACCAAATTTTGCAGGCAAGTCCCAAATGACATAACGGAGCTGTTACAACTTTCGGAATCGCATTCTGACCTCGATAACATAAAAGTCAACTATGGGTCAAACCTCTCCATTTTCCAAACTTCAACTTTTCCAACTTTCACCAAAATGCCTCGAATTACCCTACGGGCCTCCAAACCCAAATCCGAACACACACCCAAGTCCAAAATCACCATACGAAGCTACTGACATCATCCAAAACTTGTTCCGGAGCCGTTTACTCAAAAGTCAAATTCTGGTCAAATTTTCTCCGCTTAAGCTTCCAAGACTATATTCCTTCTTTTCCAATTCGACTCCGATTCATCCCAAAACTGAATCCAACCCTGCACACAAGTCGATATACATAATAAGATGCTGCTCTTGAACTCAAACTGCCGAACCGGATGCAATTGTTCAAAACGACCAGTCGGGTCGTTACAAAAGTCATACAGGGAAAGGAGACTACACCGAATGTTCGTAACAATCCTCTCCCAGATCACTGAGGCGAGGGAGTGAATGTGATAGAAACCGATGAAGAATGGGATCCAGAAGGGTCAATTGGACTCATTCGGGAGGGGGATGATCCTAAAACGTCTCTAGTCACCCTCACAGCCATTCTAGTGCAAACTCAGGCGCCGATTGAAGTTAAGGTAGCCGCACCAACTCCATTTGAGGTTGAAGTAACAAAACCCTTCACCGTGACGGTAGCACCTACACCGTCTTATAAGTCTAATGTTATACCATGGGACTATGTTGCGAAGGCAAGAAGGAAATGAATGGTAAAAATGGAAGAAACAGGTGCAGCACAGGGCAAGACCAGAACTGGTAGGGTTTATACGCCCGAGCATTTGGGAGGAACAAGAAAAGAAGCTGCATCTAAGCCGCCTGTCATCGAGACTGGACCAGATGACCTTTGGAGAAAGGTGCAAGCAAGAGAATATTCTATGGTTGATCATCTGAACAAAATTCTGCTCAAATATCTATTTTTCCGAGGCACACAGGAATGCCCTGACGAAGGTGTTGAATGAAGCCTATGTACCCAATAATATTACTAGTGGAGAAATGGCCAACATGGTAGGACAGGTGTTGGAAAGCCACAAAATCACTTTTCATGAAGATGAGCTACCACCGGAAGGACTAAGCCACAACAGGGCACTATATATCACAGTGCAATTTGAGTACAAATTCATCGCCAAGGTCCTGATAGATGGGGGTTCAAGTCTCAACATATGTCCGCTGACTACTCTGAAGTGTCTAGGTAAAGGTTTGTATGAGATATGAGCAGGAAGCATGAATGTGAAAGCATTTGATGGGTCTCAAAGGGCCACAGTTGGAGAGATCAACCTCAGCCTACAGATGGGCCCGACCTGGTTTGATGTCGAGTTTCAAGTGCTGGATATATCTGCAACCTACAACCTGCTGTTGGGTCGACCCTGGATACATGCCGCTGGGGCCGTAGCTTCAACTCTGCATCAGGCTGTAAAGTTTCAATGGAATCATCAGGAAGTGATCACCCATGGAGACGGGAGTAATCCTATTTATACCAATCAGACTGTTCCAGTCATCGAGAATAGAAGGAAGTTGGGTGGAGAAACATACCATCGCATCGAGCGCGTCAATGCAATTGAGAAAGACAAATGGTGGAGAAGTAAGATAGAAAGCATACTGGCATAGACAGGGTATGAACCCGGCAAGGGTCTTGGCAAGAATCTCCAAGGGATCACCAAACCGGTACAAATAAAGCGTCATGTTATAACTTTTGGGCTTGGGTATGAATACACTTGGCAAGAGTATCAGGATTGGTCGCCACCACGGCGTGGTCCTTATTATCTGCTAGAACAACCAGTACCACATTTGCACCAGACATTTCAACAAGCTGACGTGATATGGGGGTCTGAAGAAGATGAAGCTTTAGCTGGCATAAGGAATCTATTTCTGGATGATGAAGACATGGACTGCAGTGTGATAGTTGAGGAGGAGGAGGAGGAGGAGGAAGACCTTACTATTCGTATTGTGGAGAAAGAAGTTGTTCTCAAGAATTGGACTGCTGCACCATCCCGGGCCAGTCGAGTTCCTGGGTAGCCTACCAATTAGCGTCATTTATTTTTGAAAGCAATTTTATGAGCATCTAAGACATTTTCAGTATTTTTGTTCTGAACGTATTCTGTTTTGAAATAATTGCTCGAGTAATAAAGCCGTACTTGTTTTGATGTCTTCAAGATTTATTTAATGCATTGCTATTTTTAGTATTTATTATTATCCTTTACGTTTTTCTCTACAGCGTTATTATTACTTATCCTGATGAACCTACGACTATGACATGTAATGAGACAACACAACATAAGGATAGTGATTCAGAGGACCTGGAAGAAGATATAATACCCGAGGAAATTGTCAGAGAAGTGGAAAATTTTGAAAACAAGCCTAAATCCAATTTGGATGAGACTGAAACAGTTAATTTGGGAGACTCCGAAACAGTCAAGGAAACTCGTGTAAGCATTCATTTATCGCCGTCAGGGAAGGAAGAATACATCCGATTCTTGAAGGAGTATGAGGATATTTTTGCATGGTCCTACGATGATATGACCGGTTTAAGAACATCCCTACTGGCTCATAAACTGCCTACCAACCCTATGTGTCCGCCTGCAAAGCAGAAGCTCAGAAAGTCCAAGCCAGATATGAGTCTGAAAATAAAAGAGGAAGTCACCAAGTAGATCAAAGCCCAGGTTCTCAAAGTGGTTGAATATCTGACCTGGTTGGCTAACATTATGCCAGTTCCAAAGAAAGATGGGAAAGTCAGAGTATGTGTCGAATATCGGGACTTAAACAAAGCAAGTCCCAAAGATGATTTCTCGCTGCCCAATATACACATACTAATCGACAATTGTGCCAAGCATGAACTCCAATCTTTTGTGGATTGCTTCGCGGGGTATCATCAGATCTGGATGGACGAACCGAAGTAGAAATCCCTTCTCTAAGAATCATACAAGAAGCTGAGCTCAGCGACACAGAATGGGTACAAAGCTGCTATGAACAAGTGGCCCTCATTGATAGAAAGAGAATGAATGCAGTATGTCACGGTCAACACTACCAGAACAGAATGGCAAGAGCTTTTAACAAAAAGGTTAGGCCTAGACAATTCACACCAGGTCAGTTGGTGCTAAAACGGATCTTCTCGCATCAAGATGAAGCCAAAGGGAAATTTTTACCAATTGGCAAGGGCCCTACATGGTTCGCAGAGTACTAACAGGAGGAGCACTCATACTTGCAGAAATGGACGGAGAAATTTGGCCAAAACCTATCAACTCAGACGCAGTCAAGAGATACTATGTTTAGGATTGTTTACATTTCTTCATTTGATGTAACTGAACTACTCTTGACCTGATTCCCATTTAAGAGGGGATACGTTGGCAGCCCTGTGGGTTCGGTCACATCTTAATAAAATCTTCATTTTGCCATGGTCAGAAACTGGGGCAGAATTTTGAGGAGGACCCTCAAAATTCTAAAGAAAGGAGGTCGCGATGTCTTGAAAATATGTCACAGTCATTGGTTCATCTAGCTTACTTGATATCGCATACCACTATATTTTTTAAAACAATTATATTTATCAAATGCATTCATATTTTTCGAAAATTTTATTTCTATGACAGCCAGATGTTACCCAGGGTAACTCAAACAGAATCTCAAGACAAGAGCACAGGCAAGGCAGAAGACAAAGGCACGAACCAACCTTCCCCCACAGAACTCAATATTTTTCTTTGAATGCAGGAATAATAAGACAACGATATTCGCAGATACATCGAGACATCGCCTTTAAGACAACAAATTATCCAGCATGAACATCTTTAGCTAAGAATACTTTACTTTTCCATTTGTCTCTATTTCTTGCACGAGATTAAGCATTGCCTCCCTAATTGCATAAGGCTAAGCATTGTCTTTCCTTGCATCGAGACTAAGCATTGTCTCCTCCTTGCATGAGGCTAAGCATTGGCTCCCTAATTGCATAAGGCTAAGCATTGTCTTTCCTTGCATCGAGACTAAGCATTGTCTCCTCCTTGCATGAGGCTAAACATTGCCTCCCTAATTGCATAAGGCTAAGCATTGCCTTTCCTTGCATCGAGACTAAGCATTGTCTCCTCCTTGCATGAGGCTAAGCATTGCCTCCCTAATTGCATAAGGCTAAGCACTGCCTTTCCTTGCATCGAGACTAAGCATTGTCTCCTCCTTGCATGAGGCTAAGCATTGCCTCCCTAATTGCATAAGGCTAAGCACTGCCTTTCTTTGCATCGAGACTGAGCATAGTCTCCTATTCCTGCATGAGGCTAAGCATTGCCTCCCTAATTGCATAAGGCTAAGCACTGCCTTTTCCTCAAGATTAAATACTCCCTCCATTGCGCTATCTAAGACTTAGCACTATCCTCTATTCACCTGGGGCTAAGCACTGCCCTCATCATACACAAGACTAAGCCTTGTCTTGTTTCATTTCGCATATGACCAAGTATCATATCTTTGCACTTCATGAGCTGAAACATTACCATTTTGTCCTAAGGCGTCATAGTCCGAAGGCATTATCCTCATAGCCGGAAGACATCATTCCATGGCCTGAGGATCTCTCAAAAGTGCACATCATTATTCAAAGGCGTCATAGTTCAAAGGCACCATCCTCATGGCCCGAGGACATCATTTCATGACCTGCGAATCCCTTATCTCATGATTCATGGCCCAGGACGTCATGGTCTAAGGACATCATTCTCACTGTCCAAAGACAACCTTCATGGTCCAAAGGGAATTTGCATCCTGTTTAAATTCTTGCAATAATCCATATATATTTGCATGCACCGTGTTTTAAGTTTTGCAGGTAATCCAGGAAGTAACCGTTCTTCAAACTGGAGCAATCTTCGCTCCGGTTTCCGTTCATAACGTTCACATCCTGCAGTTATTTCAAACGTAACCGACCACCAGTAATTGCCCACCTTTTACTCCATGACCGTTCAGATATTTGCCCTGTGATACATCCATAACGTCTCAAATTCACATTCATGACTTCGCATAAATCCATCCGAATCCTTCCCAAAGGAACAATTTCCAAAACATACGACTATTCTTACAACAACTCCATCGGTTTCGTTCACCGTTGGATCTAGAACTACACACGGCCTGATTCCCGTAACACCGGGGATATGTAGGCAACTCAGGAACCAGGGTTCGGCCCATATTTTTTAAAATCACATCATTCCTCATTCTATTCGGCCAAAATTGGTCATCATTTTCTTTACCCGACAACTCTTCCTTCATTCCCGAGTAAAGAGGGGTAGTTGTTGATACCCAATTTTGCCCTCATATTTTTTGAAATAGTATTTATACTTTCAAAACATCAATTTGCATCATCATTTAGAGATTTAAAACTAATCTTCTTATATTTAAATATCCAGTAATTATCCTTTAAATTATTTTGTGATGACTTAGTTGCCTAAAATAATTATTTTCCACCTATAATATATGTTTCAAATATTTTTATTCTATTTCTATAATTACATCAATATTTTTCATGCTATTTATCTAATTTTGCAATAATGGCCTATATTCATACATAAAGACTGTTTATTCTATATTACTAGCAAATTTATATTTTACAAAGTTATTATTTTAAGTATTTCAGTGCATAAATAGTATTTTTTAGTCATTTATTAAGCATTTTTATAAATTATTTTGATAAATTTTGGGGTACTTAAATAATAGCCTAATTTCTTACCTATTTTTGGACCTAAAACTACCCAGACCTTAGCCCAATTACCCCAAACCTCAGCCAAATTACCCCAAGCCCAACACAAATAACCACTAACCCTAACCCGTTCGGTACCCGCTTTACACGACCCACCCCAACTTTCTTTTAATCCTGGCCGTCGATCTCTCAAGATCAACGGCCCACAACTAAACCCTCCCTTTAATTAACCTAACTCCTAAACCCTAACCTCATTCCCCCTTTGCCCGGCACCTCTGTATCCTCTCATCTCTTTTCTCCCTCCTTCAGAAACCCTAGCCGCCTCCCCCATCTTCTCCAAATCCGAGTAAATCATGGACTCCCTCTGTGATTTACTTGCCTTTTATGTGTTACCTCGTTATTATCTGCAACATTATGATGTTATATGGTACATACCCCAATTTTGGCAAGTACCAGTACCCAAACGGGATTCCACCGCATTCAATCCTTGAAATTTAGACGATATTTCGTCTATATGCACTCTATATGGTCCGATTCAATGAGATCTTCGACTATCCATGCTTCCTTTTCGAACTAGGGTTTGAAATTTCCCCTATTTCTTACCGGTTCTTGATTGATACTTTTTCTTTTCCGTGTTTGACTATTCTTTTCCGTATTTCTATTTAATCTGCCATATTTCCTTATTTTTTTACTTTATTTGCCCTAGATCTGACTCTAAATGATTTTTGGTATGATATTTTCCTTATTCTCTGTTTAATCTTATGTATTCCTTTATTTTTTAGTATTATTTGCATGATAATTGTTATTCCCTGTTGATTACTGAACCCCCTTTAAATATGCCCTAAAAACCGATTCTAATTGATTCTAGTATATCTGTCCTTATTTGTGTTTGAATAATTCGTTTTCCATGTTTACTTGTTCGATTTTTATACTATATAAACCCCTCTCATGAAACCCCTTGGGAAAGATTTTATTTGAATCCTGATTCTGACTACTATTTTACACTACTCTCTCGCTCACTCACGGTTACCCTCAAACTCTCTGAAACTATTGAATAACCTCCTCCGGTGCAAGCACTGCTCGGAGCCCATTCTCGAGGCTCCTGTGAACTCTGAAGCATCGGGGATTTGGGGATTTTGCTACCACACTCTGCACTCTTTTAGTTCTGCTACCGGTTAGTGTTTAAACCCTCATAATGTTTAATTTCTCTCCTTCTTTCTGCACATGTATCTGAACTTTGGTTCAACTGTGATGGTGTTCAACTTTGATATCATTCTGTGTTAATTGACGCATGGGAATAGTCTAATGTTCTTGTCATGCTTCACTATAATTTGCACTTTGTGATCTCTTATTTCCTAAGATTAGTTCTATACCCTGGAGCATCTTAGCATGTTAATTTTGGACTTCAATATTGTGGTTGTATGTTGTTTTGCATATTGTGTTTAGATAATGCCCTAGCTCTATGGAAACCTCTTTACTTAAATGAACTTTTACTGAGTCCTGTGTATATTGGAGTGTTTTGTAATACTGCCCTGAGACCTGTTTAAACCTATTTCATGTTATCCTGATTCTCTAAAGGCAAACACTCTGTTTTTCAATGGACTAGGACTTTGATCTTATGTTGACATGCTTTTTCCAGTATTCCTTGGTTCATTTGCTATTTTCTCTTTTCTGTGATAATCAATATATGCATTCCTCCATTATGTCCAAATGTTGATATGGCATTTGGTCAGACTTAACTTAATTTTAGACCCTTAAATGTCAACTAGTGCAATCTAGGTATGTTTGCACACTTGTTTTCCTTTCCCTATGATGTTTGTCTATGTGATGCTTTGCTACTGAACCTTGTTGAATTTTGCTGGTCTACTTGACCAGATATGCTGTATGGTCATCTTGTGAATTTTTGTCCGTTCCTTTACTTGTTGCTTTGGTATTCTGAATCCCTATTCTTAGCCGGCTGAAAGCCAAGGCTACCTTGGTTCTTTGTTGTCTTCCCTAGTGCGAGCACTGCTCAGGGTCCAATTGGGGCCCTTGTGAACTCTGACATACTAGGGGCTTGGCCCTAGTAATCCCTTTAACCTCCAAACTATCCCTAATACCCTACCTCCCTATCATGTATTGTGTTCTTTACTAGTTGGTCCAAGTGATGCAATACTTGATATTGTGGCTCACTGAAAGGGGTCTGAACTCCAATATGGACTTGTGATCGTGCGGTTCTTTATTGAAGGCCTAAGTATGCTATGTCAGAAGTAGTGAAGGCCCAGTAAGGCTGGTATCTAGCTATTTTATTTGGGCCTGCTATAGGCCTGTTCATTATAATGTGATACTGTTACTTTACTCAGTAATCGGGCATCTAATAATGTATTTGCATAAACGATTGGGGTTGTTAGTAAAAGGGGATGGGCTAGATTTAATATTAACATTGCGATGGGTAGATAACATGCCTATAGGATTGAATGATGCATTTGTTTTATGACATTCACTCTCTATAGAAATCATGCCATTAGGAAGAGCACACACTTGCACTATTTGTTTATTTGCAAAGCAGGAGCTCAAATGCTTTAATATCTTTGTTGCTACTTGTTGTTAGAAAATCTGCCTATAGGAAATAAATTCATTGAACTTTTCTTTAATTGGCATTGCTGCAACATATTCACTAGAGATCATGCCTATAGGACTCTAATCATCTCATTTGTTAATGCATCATGTTGTTCACCTGGAAAATATGTCTATAGGGTTAAGTATAATAATAAAATCATCTCCAAGTGCTAATCATTAGAGATCCTGGCTATAGGATATCATTATTCGTCCTAATAAGGGTCAATGTTGTGTCTCTCAATTTGGTTTATTATGCACTTAGGCCATTGTCAAATGCGTAAATAATTCTGGGCTCCTCTCAATCGTTTTCATTACCCCTTACTGCATGAGTCGCCTAGACATAACATGTTTTATAACTGGAAACCTATAACCTCAATAATTAGTGTGCAACAACCTATGCAATCATGTCTATGAATAACGTTGGTTCCTAAAACTGCTTGCATGCCTTGATGCCTATCACCTAGAAATCATGTCTATAGGGATTTAAGTTCTTTAATATTGAATGGCCTAACATGAAAATATTTTTTTCGCGTGCATTTGCTATTTAATTGTGGAGGTTAATTTGAGCCTTTGATTATATCGTATGTGAAGTCCAATGTGTTTTGTATGTCGCCTAATTTTTGACATGTTTTGAGCAGCCTAAGTAAAGTCTAGAACCACCCAAAATAAAGGTCCAACGCCTCATGGACCATAGGCACGGGATGGGTAGTGCACGCATAAGGTACGACTTATAATTGAACTAGTTCGCTTTAGGTAACAACTTAAAGATAATAATCGGGTAGCAGGAGATGATAGTCTATGCCCGCTGAATAATATGAGTAACACCCCATTTAGAGGGAGTTACGAAGTATTATTTATGTTGCACGGGGTGATCTTTTAGGCTAAGAAACTTAGGACCCCCCATCTTATTTCCCTTTTGCCTTATCAAGTGTTTGTATTCATTTATTCAAAGTCTTTTATAATAATAAAATTTCCAAACTTTGTGCTCTCTCTCTCTCCTTGTTTATTTGACTAATCCATATAATTCAAGTTCGGCCGGGACCAACAGTTGTGGACCTCGAAGAGTGCCTAACGCCTTCTCTTCGAGGTAATTTCGAGCCCGTACTCGATATTTGGTGACATAAACTAGTTGAACCTGAGTCATTTGCAAATAGGTGCCCTAACGTACCTTAAAAATCGTTAGGTGGCGACTCTTCTCTTTTAACCCTTCCTTTAAAAGAGTTGTCACGTGTCGAATCCCGCTTTTGCGAGAAAAAGGGGTGCAACATGTGGTTTTTTGTGTGAGTCATGCATTCTACGTGATTTGTTGTGTTTCTTTAACATGCCAATCTGTACCTCCGTTATAACATGGTGAATTGACTATCAATGTGAATTTAATTTCATGGAGTTACTATATCATATTATGTTGAGTTGTTGGTAACATGACGGTTTAAATAGGAGAATTATTAACATGTTTTGTTCTATGTACCTCTTAAGATAGAACTCATTATCTCACTCGGTTCCTTATTATTCTAAATGATTATCGCACATCACTATAATTGAGTTCTCAAATTATCTCATCACCCTGTTAGGTATTTACTTTACTTAAAATTGCTTTCCTTAACAAATTCTATATTTAATTCGTAATTTATTGTATGTTTTGTTTTATTTAAAAATGATACTTTTACTCAGTTTTATTAATTTCTAAACTAAACCCATCTTATACTTTGTTTCATACAAATGGTATATTATTTTACTTTACTTGATTTATAAAATAAACTCATTATTTCACTTGACACCTTAGTTTATTCAAGATTGTCATTATATTTTATGGTGTTTAAATATATATTTCATTCATCTAAATTAATATTTATCACGATGCAAAGTACATGGTAGCATGTGGGCTTTTCCGTGCGAAGGTGATGGTTATTGTGGGCACGAGATGTCATATGTGTAAGATTTGAAAATTGTGGTCCTTGACTTGTGGTTGTTGAGTGTGGTGCCTTGGGGTAATTTGTTGTAAGTCCATGCGTTGGGAGCGATTTGATCATTTGAGTTGTCATCTGTTTTTCCTTATTTGAGTTCATTTACATCTCATCGGTGTTCTAATTATGTTATTTCTTTATTACTCGTTTACTACTTGCTGCTATTTATGTTTCTATTACTTCATTGTTGGTTGTAAATCAATAAATTTTTTGTTGTTGGTCTTACATTGATGTTCTTTCCGTTGTTAGCTTATGTATATCTTGAACAGGTTTATATGTCTAGTAGGCATCTTGACCTGGCCTCGTCACTACTCTACCGAGGTTAGGCTTGATACTTACTGGGTACCATTGTGGTGTACTCATGATACGCTTTTGCATATTTTTGTGCAGATCCAGGTATTCTGATTATGTTGTTGAGAGTTGCGCCTGTGCGGCGGGAGACTTCAAGGTATACCTGCTTGACGTTCGCAGGCCTCGGAGTCACGCTACTATTAAATTGTAATTCAAACAGTATTGTGTTTAGAAATTTTAGTGTATTTTAGTAGTGCTTATGACTCTGTACTACCGGTTTTGGGAAATGTATAACTATTGGCCTCTTGTGGCTATATATATCATTTAATGTTTTATGATTAATGATTAATCAGTTCAATTTTTTATTAAATCGGCATGTGTTAGGCTTACCTAGTCTTAGAGCCTAGGTGTTATCACGACATCCTAAGGTAGGAAATTGGGGTCGTGACAGAAATTGATGTCTGCACGGCTGGAGACTTCAAGGTATACCTGTTTGACATTCGCAGGCCCGGAGTCACCTTTTGTTGTCTTTCATTGTCACTATTTTTATTATTGCGAGATAGTGATGTACTTGATATTTCTAGTTACTCTTAGAAAAACTTATGACTTGCACTACCGGTTTTGGGATTGTATGATCGCTATTGGTTAAGCTATGTTACTTCAGTTATTAATTTATGTATTGCAGTTAAGTTGGTTAAAGTTCCGTTAATTCTCGGCATGTGTTAGGTTTAACCTAATCTCAGTGATTAGGTGTTATCACAATTCCAATGGTGGGATTTCGGGGTGATTGACATTTATGTAATAGAATTATGTTCAGTTAAAATTATTAGTCTACTCAGGTTAAATGTTTCATACGTTACATGTAGCAAGCTTACAATTTGAAATAGCACGATTAATCTAGTAGTTTGTACTGTTGTATAGAATTAAGAGAAATTTTCATAAAGCACTATCTTTTAGTCGTAATTAGCCATTTATAGATACCATTTGCTATATTACGGATTATAGATACCTTTTATGTGGTTAGAAGATGTATTTGATGTATTTAAGCTATAGTATTCATGAATACAGTAGCGAAAATAGGCGTGAATCAGGGAAGTCTAGCTAATCAGTTGTTGTATTCGATTGTATTCATGGAGTGAAACATGGGATTACAGCTGGACAGATTATTGTATTCGACTGTATTCACGGCGTGAAACATGGGATTACACTGTTTTTAAAACGGAAAGTGAATCAATTAACATAATAGACTCCTAATATAACTCAACAAACTCAATTATAGCACACAAATTTTGCATTTTCAGTTATAAAAAAGATTCTCAACCGAAAAATACCCAAAAACATAGAGATCTTCAGAGAAATTATATAATACATCTGAATACATAAATTATATTAATTAAAAAAATATATGAATACATTCATGGCATATAGCGAGACAGTGAATACAATGAAATACATAGAATACAGCGGGATACATTTAAATACAATGAAAAAAAACAGTGAATACAGTGAAATACATGAAATACAACGAGATACATTGAATTCAATGAAAAAAAAGACAATGAATACAATGAAATACATGAAAATACATTGTAATATATTAACAGAAAATAAGTTGCTCGGCCCCAAACTCCGGCGTCTTTGTTCTAGATACATTATTACTGTACTGCTTGTTCACAGCTTGATATAGCTCCAAAGCAGGAAGAGTTTCGGATCCAAAGCAAGCACATTACCACCATATTGACAATTATCTCTCGAAATCTATATCAATTGAGACTACCATAGTCCAATGGTATTAGCAGATGTTTTCTGCATAACAAGTGTAAGTTCGACTCCAATTACCACCAAAACATAACAAGTTTCGGTGAGTTTCGGTAAGTCAAAGCAAGCACGAAGCTGTTCTAGGTCGTCGTCGGTGACGCTCTTCGATCGGCGACGGTCGGCGAGCTTCGTGTGGGAGTGATAATGGCGGAGACCTAGCGAATTTGGGTGGGAGAATAGGTATGAATCGTGGGTTTGTGGGAGAAGAGAGTAAAGTGTATGCAAAAAGAGAGAGAGAACGTGGTTAGTAAGATTTACGGTGATTATGTGAGAGAAAAGACTAAAAAGGAGAGAGAAAAATATTGTTTAGCATATATGGTGCCTTAAATGTAGGATGTAACTATAATTAGATATTTTGCTATAAAGGATAAAAGGTATCTATAGGATGTAATATTTTAAAATGGTATTTATTTAAAATAAATAGGGTACTAAGTTTTTCTATAGGATATAAAATTTCCTAGAAGTAACCATAGTCAATTCTGTGATAGCGTGATTGGGCCCGACGAGGATGGCCCATTTTGCATTCCGCTATAGAGTGCCTGGGCTTTCTAAATGAGATCTACCTAAGACCTGGTCAATTCGAATCTTCCAGGCCCACTTTAGTTATCTGCCCCTTCGGCCCAATGATTCGAGGTCCAATTGGTCCCGTTGCTACGGGAGAAATTCAAAAATAGCCAGATTTACAAGTGGTCATTTAAAAATAGTCACAGTTTCAAAAGTAATCAAAATTTAGGCACTTTTCATAAAAGATAAATCTGAACGAAAACACTGTTCAAAATTCGGAAAATACTCCAGCATAACATACTGGAGTTCCAGCATAAGTATACTGGAACTCCAGCATAATACACTGGAGTTCCAGTATAATATACTAGTCCAGTATAATATGCTGGAATCTCATACACAGGTGCTTCAATCTCCAGTATATTATGCTGGAACTTTTCGCGTGCCGGAGTTCCAGAATAATACGCTGGAAGTTCAAACACAGGTGCACTGATCTCTAGTATATTATGCTGGACCGGTCCCCGTTGCAGCAAAATAGTGGCTATTTTTCAATGACTTTGCAAACGCTGGCTATTTTTGAATAACCTGTAACTGGCTAGCCCGTACTATTTTAACCGTTGCTACTTATACGCAAACGCCAATTTTAGAGGCATGACTGCGTGAACTTGGGCTTTCACTTAAGTCCAGTTCTATTCTTTTATCTGTTGAACATCTGAGCCCAGAACTTCAACCATCCTGCACAAAGGCCACTTCTTTCCAATCTAATACCCCCATCAACTTCGATATTACTTCTAAAATAACATTCTTTACATAAATTGAGCAATCACGTCTGGGTATATCTCCTGTCAATCTAAAATCATTTAACAGTTCCCCCTTATTCATGGAAACAAACAAATGCTAGGCAATCAATTATGGCAAAAATCCTAGTTTCGTCCGATAAAGTCTTACACTCTCTCCATAATAAATAAACTCCATAACTTTGGACCTTCACACTAATTTCAAATCTTAGGAAGATAAACAACTTATTAGCATTCGTAGTTGCTTTAGGTGCGAGTAATTAATAAATCGTTACACTTATGGGTACGGTTCATATGGCATAATTATGACACTTAAATCTCAAATTCAAGTGTGTGTTTGCGCACGTTGACCCTTAACTTCAAATAAATTGATCTATCTATAATCTATAATCTATAATCTATATCTATCTATAATCTATATCTATCTATCTATAATCTATAATCTATAATCTATAATCTATAATCTATAATCTATCTATCTATAATCTATCTATATCTATAATCTATAATCTATAATCTATCTATCTATAATCTATAATATTATAAAAGTATGAATACAATATCGGTTTACAGAAATAACCTTATAATATTAAGCATAATAACTCATAATAAAAGGACATAACTGGAATTCTAGATTCTAGCCTTATAATCCTATTAGTTTTAGGACATAATACTACACGTTAAGAATCCTACATGATTACCCTAAGGAACCCTATCAGTGTAATTACTTTCGGGCTGTCTAATTCATATAAAATTGAACAAGTAAATATCTTTAGTCATGTAATCCTATTACTTTTAGGTATACTTCTTAAAAATTCCCAAGCAATTAGATCAAAAATTCCTATTACTAATTTAATTCGAAAATATATTATAATGTCCTATTACTAATTTAATTTGAGAATGCATTATATTGTCGAAATCCATTTAGAAAAAGGAGATCCTATATTATTATTAAAACATAAACACAATATTAATATACCAAAATAGCACTAAAATATTAAGCGGAAAAACTCATAGGAAAAAGACATAACTGCAATAACCTATTTTTTAGACAACAATACCTTATTTGCTAATTTTAATATTTAAGATTTTAAAATTAATAAAATTTTGTCTATTAAATTTTTATTAAAAATATGTAGGAAGGATTAATAAAATCAACTTCATAAGAATCCTCCGTATTGGCAATACAATGTCCAATACCAAAAAAAAAAAAAAGTAATATTAAATGAACTTCATAAAGAGTTGGAATTGAGAAAAAAAGTACCCCACGATAATATATTTTTATATTATATTTGAACTATTTTCCTACTCAAATAATAATTTTTTAATCAATTTTTCGTGTAACATTGAAACATACCCAATTATTAAACAACAACTAAGAAAATATTTAAGAATATAAATGTGTGTGAAAGAGAAAAAAATGGTTGGTAAGAGTCAATATCACTAAACATAAAGATCTAAAAGTGAAATGTCATATCAATCTTTTACTCTTTGAAAATAAAATTTATAGTGTATAAAATTATAATTAAGATTAAATATTCAAAACTAGAAATGAACTAATATTAAGATTTGAATAAACATAGAATAAAATATTTTTTACGTTAAAACCAAATAATTAAATCTTTTAATTAATTATTTAGCAAAAAATCCAATTGATTTA
Source organism: Nicotiana attenuata (assembly GCF_001879085.1). NCBI lineage: Eukaryota > Viridiplantae > Streptophyta > Magnoliopsida > Solanales > Solanaceae > Nicotiana > Nicotiana attenuata. Next base: position 22,612 of record NW_017672799.1, on the reverse strand, counting down.
TTTTTTAAATTCATCACATGAGTAAAATTTTTGTTCAAGTTAAAAACAATATTAGGATGCATAAATTTATTCTATAAAAAGAGTGTTAGAACACAAAGTAAAAAGGTTAGTCTATTACTAAGAATCAAAATGCTATACAAGTGTCTGAGGAAGCACAATCAAAGCTAAATCCTAATCAAGATCAAGACTATATTACAAAGAGTCAACTCTGGTATAACGGGATTATTCTTTGTAGATGCCTCTGGCGAAATCGAAATAATATTTTTATGTCATACATTACTTGCAAATATCATATCAAGAAGCATGATACTGTTAGCAGTAATAGCAAGTGGTGTACCAACAACGATTTTATTGTGAGGCCACCCACTTTAGATTTGATATACCTCTTCAAACAACTTAAATAATCATCACAAATATATCAAAGCAGATCAATGTTGCTAAATTTATAAGAAAAGAAAAATTAATAATATGGGATGAAGCATTTGTAGCAAAGTGTCAAAGTTGACATCAAATTTTACTAAAATGGGTTAGAAAGAGAAGTTCTCCTACTTCTCTCTAGAACTAAAGAGAAGTCCTGATGTTCAAGGACTTCCTCATCCAGTTAATTTAGCAAGAACACCACAAGGAACCTGAAGGATCTCTGAATGAACATAGCTAAAAACGAATCTACAGATGCAAAAAATACACCCCCAGACTTAATGATGGAAATGGACCAAGATGTCAACACAAACCCACCAGCCCCAGAATCAGACAAGATCTAGCAGAGGAAAATCATAGACAAACCAACCCATTCCTCCACAAACTTAAGAAAAATTTGGTTTAAGCACAATACCAAAACCAAATAGCAGTCCAGAAATCAGTGGAAGGCCACAACACCTCTGATGAAACTGAGAATCACTGATTCTGAGAATTTTATTCCTATCACATCCACAGACAAAGAAAGGATCTACAACAACTGGACAAATGCTGTTATCATCAAAATATTTGGCAGAAAAGTGGGCTACTCCCTCCTCTAAAACAAAATCACAGCAATATGAAAACCAACGGAAGGTATCACACTAATTGACCTAGGTTACGACTACTACCTAATTAAATTCTCAAACCCAGAAAACTACGACAAAGCACTTCTTGGAGGACCATGGTTCATTGGGAACCAATTCCTCACTGTCCGAAAATGGGAGCCAAAGTTCATAGCCTCAGCAGCCTCACAAACATACTCAGCCATCTGGGCCAGATTACCAGAACTACCAACAGAATTCTATGACTATGAAATTCTCCAAAAAATAGGAACCAAACTAGGGAAGCTACTAAGGATAGATGCATGCACTGCCTCAACTACCAGGGGCAAATATGCGAGAGTATGTATCCTAGCACCCATAGAAAGCCTCTTAAAACTCATGTTATCATAGGAAGACATTACCAAAGGATTGCCTACGAGGGTTTTAACATGCTTTGCTCACAATGCGACAGATTGGGCCATATCCAAACAAACTGCCCCAACCAAAAGCCTTCAAAGGAAAAAGAAGTAATTGATAATCACCAAAACAATGATGGAATTGAATCCCTAACAGGGTAAATTGACCACTGGACTATAGTCACTCATAAAAAAACTAGGAAAAGGGAGGACCAAATGGGAAGGCAGAACACCCCTTCACAAAGACAACCAAAACAGGAACATAAAATGCAAGTGAAATCTCAGATACACGATACCACTCAGGCCACAAACTCCGGCCAAACGCACCAACCTAGATAGAACTTCAGAAGGAAGAACTATGAAGCAATCCACAAACCTGAAACACAATCAAAACCACTGGACAAAAGCATCAATACAGACAAAAGCAATGGCAATCAATTCATGGTATTAAATGCAATAATGAATGAGATGGATGACAAAATGGAAACCCTAGAAACAGCACAAACCACAACGAACCATCCAAAAAAACCACTGGTTATTCACTCAGAACCATCGAGCCCAGTCACACCATTAATGTGTCAATTTACCCCCTTTAATAACCAAAGACCTGGAAACGTTAATGCTTTAGAAAACCCACCCTTCCCAGCAAAATCTGATGGATCAACTAACGAAACCACACAAACACACGTAAACTCAAAGAACCCAACAGACAGTAATATCTCTCAACATGCCCTAGTTTGCAATGATAACGGCTCAATGGAAGTTGACCTTTGCATCACCCAAGAAGTTGTCAAAACCTCATTAATTAATGACAACAAAATTCAAACCACCAAAGACACGGAACAATCAGCGGTCGATATTCACATCACTCTCAACAATCATAGTACAAATCAAAACAACTCCTTAGAAAATGTCAACTCACCAAACTCTAACAACCTTGTCCTTCATATACTAGAAAACTATGCAGAACAAGGGAAAAATGAACCCTGCTACTTAAACTCACTGCCTAGTAACAACAACAGCACAAACAAAGCAAAGGAAAACCTAGGCAAAGACCACAAAGAACTCACAAAAGATGCCAAGACTACCCACCAACAGCTTCTACAGGAGGCATCAAAGGAATCACGGGAGAAATGTGTGGACACGCGAACAATACCAAGGAACTCAGCAGCTGAACAACCAAGCATTGAGGCAGGGTCATCCAATAGTGTATGCAACTCCGTCTTTAGCTGCAAACCACGTCCCACTTTCATGGCTGGAATACGGCCTAACGGGGTTCTCACTGAACATGAATCTACACCTAGAAGGCAGGGACATCATTATACAAATAGAGAATCCGAGTTACCTAGCCCAAATTGTAACGGAGGGACTAAGGATAGGGCTGGACAATGTAGCCAACAGCCCCAAATAAATCCACCACACCCAGCCATGGGAGCTCACCCATCCCCATGGAGTCGTCAACAGAGGAACACCCCAAGCACTCCAATACCCCTTAGCATGAATCTACCCCTCTTCCACAACAACCCTCAGCACAACCAACCACCACACATACACTACTCAAACACACAACAAAACCAGGGAACTACCACATCACCCAATCAACCAATGCAGCAGACGGACAAGGATAAAGATGAGGAAGGGTCATCAACAGCATAAGGAGTGGAGTATGCCATGCTACGAACGTCAAAAATGCTAGTGTTCAAGGAAAGAAAAGAAAAAATAGTCATCTTACGCTGCCCGATGAATTTGAGGAAATTGCTCGACCAATATAAGGGAGCTACTAACACCGCCATCAATCTACAAATACGGGGTAGTAATGATTCCGACGATATACGCCAACATGAACATAGCAAGTCCCCCCCCCCCCCCCCCCCATGCACAGGCGGAGGAGAGCACCCCATCCCCATCTAGACCAATGAGTTTGATCGTATGGAACAGTAGGGGAGCGGGGAATGAAGAGGTAGAAGAACATTTAGGTCTATGATGGACTACAACAGGCCCTTCCTAGTAGCACTCTTGGAGACAAAAATGGCGGATCACAGCATGCTCATAAACGACTTTGGATTCACTCACATGGCTCAGGTAGAAGCTCAAGGCAATTCAAGAGGCATGGTTATGATGTGGAATGCAGGAGAGGAGATATTCTGGTGGATCAAATCGGAACAACTGACCAAGAAATCCATGCGATGATTAAGGTAAACAATTCTAACCCTTGGCTACTATCTGTTATCTATGCTAGCAACCTAATCGAAGAAAGAACTATTCTGTGGAAAAATTTAAAGACAGTAACAAGCAGTTTTAAGGGTCCCTGGTTAGTCACTGGAGACTACAACAAAGTCACTAAGGCAAACGAAAAGTTCGGAGGCCTCCCAATAAGCTACCCTAGAGTATCGAAATTCCTTAACTGCCTAGACTTTTGTGGGATTATTGACCTAGGGTATAAGGGCTCAAAATATACTTGGACAAATAAAAAGAAAAAGACTAGAACTTTAATCATGGAAAGGTTGGATAGATACGTAGCAAACTCAAGCTGGATTAACCTTTTTAAAGAAGCACACGTCACACACTTAACAGGAATTCATTCTGACCGCTGTCCCATAAAACTAGACCTATTCAAAAACTTCTCACACAGTAATAATATCTTCAGAATTGAATCCATGTGGTTATCTCACCCAACGTTCAAAAATCTTGTTAAGGAGTCATGGACCAACCAAGATAATATACTTGGAGCAACTGAAAACTTTACAAAAAATATAAAAGAATGGAACATTAGTACTTTTGGCAATATTTTTCATAAAAAAAGTCATAATCTCCAGAATTAATGGAATACAAAATTCCCCAAACTATACGACCAGTCAATTCCTGCTTGACCTCGAAACAAATCTATTAAAGGAATTCAATGACATTCTAAAACTCGAGGAGGAATTTTGGAGCCTCAAATCCCGAATACAATGGTTGAATGAAGGGGATGCGAGTACGAAGTGGGCAACTGGTACTACGACCAAAAAGATATTAAATCTTTAATAAACAACTACTACACAAACCTCTTTACAACAGGACATAACACCTCCTATAGAACGAATCACTACATGTCCTTCTATGCAACTCTCGATAACATGGACCAACAAACCCTGTGCCAAGACATCACAGCCCGCGAAATTAAAAGTGCTTTAGATTCTTTTAATCCTTACAAAGCACCCGGGCCGGATGGTCTACACCCTTTTTTTTACCAGAAGTTCTGGAATGAAACTAAAGAAAAATTAACTGACTTTTGCAAAGACACCTTTAGGGAGAAAAAATGGCTGAGGATATGAATAGCACCTACATCTGCCTAATCCCAAAATGCCAAAATGCTGAAACTATCAAGCAATATCGACCTATCAGCTTGTGTAACACTGCCTACAAGGTAGTAATAAAAATCATCGTCAATAGAATCAAACCCCTCCTGCCCAAATTAATCCATCCAACACAAACTAGCTTCATGAAGGGCAGAAAATCTTCAAACAATGCTATCATTGTCCACGAGGTCTTAAATCACTTTAAAAAATTAAAAGGAAAAAAAGGAAAAATGTTGATAAAAATAGACCTAGAAAAAGCATTCGATAAATTAGAATGGTCCCTTATAAAATTCTCACTAACCTCCCTAAAATTCCCTCAAGATCTAATTGACCTAATTATGTCTTGTATCTCTACCATGTCTACCCCTATCATTATTAATGGATCCAATTCATAATTCTTTAAACCGTCTAGAGGTATTCGCCAAGGTAATCCCCTATCCCCTTACATCTTCATCATCTGCATGGAAATGTTGTCGAGACTAATTCACCATGAAATTGACTGCTGCAGGTGGGACCCAGTCAAAATCTCTTCAAAAAGTCCCCCTCTATCACACCTATTTTTTGCAGATGATCTAATCCTCCTAGCAAACGCTAATCAAAAAAGCTGCAACTCCATCATAGACACTCTCAATAAATTTTGCGCACATTCAGGCCAATCTATCAACTTCAACAAATTAAGGCTAATATTTTCTGAAAATATTCCAATAGACATAAAAATTGACTTTAGCAACTGCCTATCAATAAGCCACACTAGAGAATTCGGTAAGTACTTAGGATTCCCCATAGGGTTTTCTAATCCCTCAAAGAAAGACTTTCAATATATAATCGACCTTCTCAACAATAGACTAAAAGGGTGGAAAATCAACTTCCTTAACATAGCAGGAAGGACCACTCTCATTAAATCAACCCTGGCAGCAATCCCAATCATGTTATGCAAATCTACAACCTCCCCCAAGCTACTATTAATAACATTGATAGAATCCAAAGGAACTTCCTATGGGGGAGCACCTCCGAAAAAAGAAAATGCCATTTGATAAGTTGGGACACTACTACAAAGCAAAAGAAGGATGGGGGGTTGGGACTATACAAAACAAAATGGAAAAATCAATCCTTCAGTGCTAGCTTAGCTTGGAGATATAAAAAAGATCATAAATCCCTTTGGAGTAGGGTACTTCACAACAGATATAACAGTAGGAACCCCCCAAAAAGCTGGAATCTCCAAGATAAAAATGGCTCCTATATCTGGAAAAACATTTTCCGGAGCACAAACATTTGTAAACAAGGTATTCACTGGGAAATTGGAAACGGGCAATCCATTAAAACCTGGCAAGACGCCTGGCTAGGTAACAAGGAAACGTTAAGAACCCTAATCCAAGGGCCCTTAATGAGTCATGCACAACATCAACCGTTAGCAGATATTATTAAAAATAACACTTATAACCTTAATGATTTATCATTCCAGCTCCCAATCGAGGTTAAGAACAAAATTACTAGCACTTACATCAAGCAATTCCAAACTATTGAAGACAAATATAGCTGGGGCAAAAGTATCAATAAGATCTTTACTATCAAATCAGCTTATGAAATGCTCAAGGGGGGAGAGGAGGGAGACACAAAAGATTACAAATGGCTATAGAAGATTAAAACCCTCAACAAAATAAAATTCTTCCTATGGACGGCTATCCATAATAGACTCCCCACATCACAAATGTTCAACAGGAATATTAGTAACTCTCCGACCTACAACATTTGTAGCACTACAAATGAAAATACAATGCATATGTTCTTTAGGTGTAAGTACTCCAAAACAATCTGGGATCAAGTTGGTTTCAAGCTTCTTCCCCCAGAACCGCCAGACCAATACACCTTGCACAACTGGTCAAAAGCCCAAAGTAGCTCGAATACTAGGTTCAATGAATATCTCGACTGGCCTGATGTCCTCCCCTTTATCCTCTGGCACATTTGGCTGCATAGAAATGGACGATATTCAACAATAATAGTAAGCCTCTACTTCTAAAAAATATAGTAAACAAAGCCATGGAATACAAACTCCTGGACACAAACCAAAAAAGACCTTCTATAATTAGAGACACCATTCTCATTAAATGGAAACGGCCGGAACCAAACACCTATAAACTCAATGTGGATGGCTCATGTTTTGGAAATCCAGGAAAAGGCGGCATAGGAGGAATCATCAGAAGTGGCAATGGAGAATGGGTTTTTGGGTACAACATGAGTATTTCACATGCAACTAATATTTATATGGAAATACTAGCACTACTGAATGGTCTGAAATTAGCCATGGAGAACAACTACCTCCCCCTCACTATTGAAACGGATTGTAAGGAACTCATTAATTTAATTGATAATAAGAATTGTTCCTATAACCTAATTGATGATTGCAGATGCCTATTGAGTAGAGCAGGGGATCCGCCACTACAGCACGTCTATAGAGAGAGGCTAACCAGGCGGCTGATTCAATGGCGAAGAATGGAAGCAGCTTACCAATCCTTGGAAGCTTAAGGACTTATCTAATTCCTCCTACTTTTGTTATTTCGATTTTGGAAAGGGATAAGCTAGGAACTACGTGTCCTAGAACAGTTCCCATATGTAATGAATTATGTAATGACTCTTAGTATGTGCTTTTAATATAGGTCTTCATTACCAAAAAAAAGTGTCAAACGATCGAAATAATTGCCCGGGGTTCTTATTAATGAACCGTTTGGTGGAAAATTAATGGTTTAGGAGGTGATTTCTATCAAGTACTACTAGTAGTTCCAAAATCGACAAAAGCAGAGACTATAAAAGCTAACTTGCCAAAGTTATACTTCTGGTGTCAAATGAAAAAGATTCAACTGACAAGAAATATAAGTAAGAACAAATCCAGTATTCAGTGTCTTCTTGCTTCGTGTCGGAAACGAATAAGAGCATCCAATAAAAGATGATTTGGTTTTTCCTGAACACGTGGTTATCAATCCCAATCGTAATAGTAGTGCATTTAATAAGAGAAATATTTCTATCATTAGATTAAAACGCAATTTGTGCAAATGGTATGATAGAATTAAAAAGATATCTTAGCTAGCAGAAATAAATATGTTGATCAACTAAATAAAAGTATAATGCAAAATTTTATAATAAAAATAAAATATTTTTATTTTTATTTTTTGACTCAGCAGAAAATGATACCAATAATTACTACCAAGAAGAATACTTAAATACTTTAATACCAAATGGCCTTCTACCATACATGTTTGTTGTCAAGTTTATTATTTCTTACGTATGTTAGTGTCACCGTATATATAATAGACTAAGTTAAAATTGATCTCCCATTGTATATAGGTTAATTTTGAAAAAAAATATGTCTGTCATGCTATTGAAAAACTTAGATACGCTGAATAGCTTATGTAATAGCACACAAATGGTATATAGAAGTTTTGACAATAACTTCATACATGCAAAAATTATGATACTGGTCAATGTGCTTCTAAACATATTCTTATCCCTGAATTCAACTTTCGTCTTCCAAAACTAAGGAATATCCTTTTAAATTTGCGTGAAAATATTTTTAGTATATTTATGTTTTGCAAATATAACAAATAAAGCACAAGGACAAATATCCTAAATATTTGACTATATTTACCGCAATATGTTTTCTTGCACGAACAACTGTATGTTGCACTTTCAAGAGGGATATCAAGATCGACAATACGAGTTTTGATTAAGGCAGAGCAACCAAAGCATTAGGAGGAGACATACACAATATAATATTGTCCACAAAGAAGTGTTGATTAAGATACCATCACCTTAAATACTTTTAAACTATAATACATAATTATCTAACTAACATGACAAAATTGATTATTTATGTAATTTGATGATGTCCTTTTATTTTAAATTCATGTATTATGCTAATGTAATAATATTTTTCGGCATTTAGATGATTGTTGTATTACTATACATAAAAAATTCTATTAATTAAATTTTATTGTTCCTTCATCTAAATAAATATTTAAATTACCATGTGCCATTATTAACGTGCAACACACGTTCATAGATACTAGTTAATAATAAACATGTTGTAAATTACGAGTGCGTTTCACGTAGCGTAATTTACAATGTGTGCGTTTCACGTAGCGTAGTTTACAATGTGTGCAAAACAACAAGTGTGCGACATCCGAACTTGTTTAAATAAATTTCATAATTACTTAAAACATAAAATTAAAGCAATAAAAAGTGAAAATAGCACAAGTCCTAAAACATATAATAATTTGGATAATTAAGAAAGTACAAATTGTTAAGTGATCGTGCTAAAACCACGGAACTCGGGAGTGTTTTACACCTTCTTCCGGGTTAACAAGATTTCTTACCCCGTCTTCTGTGTTTCGCGGATCACAAACAGAGTCAAAACTTCCTTGATTGAGATTTTAATAAAACAGTGACTTGGAACACCGGAAATAAACGATTACAAGTGACGACTCTTTTAAAATTAAATAAAATCAATCCCTTTTTAAATAATGTCACTTAAATTGGAAAAACTCCTTTCTTTCCGCAATCCCCTCAAAAAAGAGGTGTGACAAATATATATAAGCATTTCAAACCTATTGCACTACTGTTCATAGCACGATTAAGAAAAGTTTAATCTCACTGTCTTGCCCGTCTCAGGCCTCAACAAGGGTTAATCAATAATCACTGTCATGCCATGATTTGGACTCTAAACTTATAATCGAACGAATCATAGCTCATCTTATTAAATAAATTTAAATGTATAATGAGTTTCTAATACAAATATAAAATTTAAACAAAAACTATTAGGTCCGTCCGAACTCATACGTTACATCTAGCTTCATCCATGCAGACAAAGCCAAAGCCAAAGCCAAGATTAGATGGCAAATTATCATAAGTATGAACACTCAAAATTTAGATGGCGCAAGCAGTGACGACAAGCAAAGGGCACACAGCCAAGCAGCGACACATTATTGACTCGCCCTTGTCTCCAGATAGAGTCATAGAGGTGTCAAATTTTAAAACAAATTTTTATAGCTTAGCTTTTGTACATTACGTAAAAAATAAACAAACTAAACGATACACGACAATATTTTAACCCATTAATTTCATATCAGGTGTCATAAAATACATACCTGGTACAAAAAAATTATGAATAAATGTACCGTAATTACTGTGACTTTAGTGTATGATAGGGGAGAACAAGAAGGTTTCCCTATAGCACAAAAATAGACAGAACATAAACTTTGTTGCAATGATCTATCATCCATCTCCCTCTACTATTCTTCAATCTTTTCATCACACTATTCAAGAAATACTGTAGAGTTTCTTTAGTGAGTGTATATTTATTGTGACATTTTCAGTGTTTTTTCAACCTAATCCTGTTTGTACAAACTATAGTAGGTTTCGATTTATTGTATTCAGCTAGAGGAGCATATTCTCACAACTTTACTTGCACCCCCAAATTATTAATAAAGTCAAAAAATAATCGAAAAAAGTACTTCCCATGCACGCTACGATTTGACGGAGCATGAAATCTATTTTTTTAAGCTTATGGTCTAAATAAGACTATAAATCATCTCCTTAATGATAAAATCTGAATTTTTAAAATTAAATTATTTTTAGATATATAATTTTCCAGCCGGCGACAATTTCATTTTTCAGGCACCCACATCCGAAGTCCTAGTAAGGGTGTCAATGCTTCGGTTCGGCCAATTATTTCATAAAACTTGTGCCGTACCAATTTTTAGTTACTTTATTTTGTATAACCAAAAGTAGTTTTTTCGAACCCATACCAGTCATCTCGTTTTTCTTCGGCATCGGTACGATTCAGTTAATTTTTCGGTATCTTTTTTAACATTCATGTAAGAGTCGCTAGTTGAAGTTAGAATTCGATAAATGCCGCATACTTGCATATGATTTTGACAAAACTCTCTAGACATTTTTATTATTTAAAAAGTGATGAATCAAGTAACATGAAAGATATCCATGATAGAGATTCATCCAACTATTCTATGGTAGCATAAAACAATTTAAGCAAAGATAAGAGATATATAAATCATACGAGTGAAAAGATACATGTTGAAGTCTAGCCCTAGGTTCCGCCATTGATGAGCTCGAGCAAGAGAAGGAACAGAGAGAGCGTTAGAGAGAAGGAAAGAAACTGAAAATGAAGAAACCGTTTCTTCCGTTAATTGCTTAGTTGTAAATGAACTGTACACCCCTTATTATACTAACTAACATAACTAATCACCTACTAACTTCCTGAACTAATCACCTTCTAGAATAGTACTACATAAGTACAGAAATGTACAACTATCTACAGCTTCTAATTTCAACACTCCCCCTCAAGTTGAGAATAAAAAATGTCTTTCATTCCCAACTTGGAGATTAATGTTGCATGTTGCTGATGTCCTAGTGCCTTGGTCAGCACATCAGCTGGTTGTTCCTGACTAGGAATGTAAGAAGTCTTGATCAGCCCTTCTTGAATTTTCTCTCGGATGAAATGTGTCACGACCCGGATTTCCCACCCTCGGGGGTCGTGATGACGCCTACTAATGTGAGCTAGGCAAGACAATTCAATTAAACTAATTACTTCATTATCCATTTATTCCTTTTTATCAAACACGAAGCGATAACATATAAACAGCGAAAAGTTAAATTAAGCGGAAGAATATAATGAAATATCTGGAATCTATGTCTACTACAATTACTCAAGCCTTAACCACCCAAAACCTGGTGTCACAGTGTCACAGTGTCACAGATAGTCTAAGATTCACTACACACAAAGTCTGAAGAAATAACAATATACTATTTCTGAAATAAAGAAAATGAAACAGGGAATAGAAGATAGAGGAGACGCAAGGGCCTGCGGACGCCTGCAGGTCTACCTTGGATCTCCGCGTGGACTGAAGGTAGCCACCTGATCTACTGTCCGAAATCTACAGCACTGGGATCTGCACAAAAGTGTGCAGAGTGTAGTATCAGCACAACCTACCCCATGTGCTGGTAAGTGCCTAGCCTAACCTCGGCGAAGTAGTGACGAGGCTAGGACCAGACTACCAAATAAACCTGTGCAGTTCAAATTATATAGCGGAAGAGAAATACGGAAATAAACAAGTAAAGATGGGAGGGGGAAACATGCTTCGGGGAAAACAGGTAAAAAATAGGATATCAATAGAATATAAAGGAATCAAAATCCAACCACTAACAAGAATAAAGAAAAACAAAGGCAGATTTCACTTTCTCTTCACATCTTATTGCTGGCGTGCAACCCGATCCCATTTCTCATATCTTGTGGCAGGCGTGCCACCCGCTCCCATTTCATGTATTTCGTGTCAGGCGTGCCACCCGCTCCCATTTCATGTATCTTGTGGCAGGCGTGCCACCCGCTCCCATTTCATTATATCTTGTGGTAGGCGTACACCCGCTCCCACTTCATTATATCTTGTGGTAGGCGTACCACCCGCTCCCATTTCATTACCAACAATAATCACAAGGAATCCCGGCAAGGGAACAATAATATCAAACAAACATCTCGGCAAGGGAACAATGATATCTCAATAATATCCCGGCAAGGGAACAATAATATCAAATAAATATCCCGGCAAGGGAACAATGATATCTCAACAATATCCCGGCAAGGGAACAATAATATCAAACAAACATCCCAACAAGGGAACAATGATATCAAACAGACATCCCGGCAAGGGAACAATGATGATAATAACATGTGAGGCACAATAAACCACAACGGAGTCATAACAATGTATAACACAAGACTCACGGGCATGCTTGACACCGACGTATAGATAATCGTCACCATGCCTATACACCGTACTCCATAATTAACACATAGCAAATAGACACAACTCCTAATCCCTCAAGCTAAGGTTAGACCAAACACTTACCTCGATGCCACGAATACAATTTACGATTCAATTATAGCTTTACCCCTTGATTCCACCACCAATTCGCTCGTATCTAGTCACAATTTACTTAATTACATCAATAAACGCTAAATGAATCAACCCCAATGCATGAAAATGAGTTTTCCAAAGTTTTACCCAAAAAGTCAAAAATCGCCCCCGAGCCCACATGGTCAAAACTCGAGGTTCGAACCAAAACCCGATCACCCATTCTCCCACGAACTCAAATATATAATTTGTTTTGAAATCGGACCTCAAATCGAGGTCCAAATCCCCAATTTTTGAAAAACCTATGTTCTACCCAAAACACCCAATTTCCCCCATGAAAATCATTGATTTGAAGTTGAAATCAAGTTAAAAGATGTTAAGAATTGAAGGAAGTTAGTTAAAATCGACATACAATTGATTTAGAGAAGAAGAAATCCTTGAAAAATCGCCTAAGTGTGTTTTTGTTTTGAGAGAATGTGGAAAATGGGTTTAAAATCGTCTAAGTATAAAAGTTTCAGGTCTCAGACGTGGGAATTGCGAACAGGGTTTGGGAATTGCGAAGCTTGGGAATTGCGAACATGGGTTTGGAAATTGCGAAGCCTGAGAATTGCGAACATGGGTTTGGGAATTGCGAAGCCTGGGAATTGCAAAGGGAGGTTGGGAAATGCGACGCCTGCAGGCCTGCAATTCCTTAAGTCCAAAATTTCACCCCGTGGCCTATCCAAAACTCACTTGAGCCCTCGGGGCTCCAAACCAAATATACACACAACCTCAAAAACATCCTACGAACTTATTCGTGTACTCAAATCACCAAAATAACATCATGAACATCGAATTAAACCTCAAGACCAATGAAATTTCTCAAAACTTCTTTAAACATCAAATTTGCATTTAAGGTCCGAATCACTTCAAATGGATTCCGTTTCTTACCAAACTTCACAGAATTATCTTAAATCATATATAAGACCTGTACCGGGCGCCGGAACTAAAATACGGGCCCGATACAAACATGTTCTAATCAAATTTCATTTCCAAATCCTTTAAACAATTTCAGAAAACAATTTTCTTCAAAAATTTATTTCTCTGGCTTGGGACCTCGGAATTCAATTCCGGGCATACGCCCAAGTCCCATATTTTCCTACAGAACCTCCGGGACCGTCAAATCACGGGTCCGGGTCCGTTTACCCAAAATATTGACCGAAGTCAAATTAATTCATTTTATAGTCAAAATTTATCATTTTTCACAGAATTTCACATATAGGCTTTCCGGCTACGCGCCCGGACTGCGCACGCAAATCGAGGTGATGCTAAAAGAGGTTTTTAAGGCCTCAGAACGGAGAATTCATTTTAAAGACAAGTGATGACCTTCTGGGTCATCACATTCTCCACCTCTAAAACAACCGTTCGTCCTTGAACGGACAGAAGAAGGAAGTAAAGATGGGGATAACGGCTCCTCATATCAGACTCGGACTCCCAGGTCGATGCCTCAGGAGGCTGACCTCTCCACTGAACACATACGGAAGGAAAACTCTTCGATCTCAACTGACGAACCTACCGGTCTAGAATGGCTACCGGCTCCTCCTCATAAGACAAGTCCTTGTCCAACTGGACAGTACTGAAATCTAACACGTGGGATGGATCACCGTGATACTTTTGAAGCATGGACACATGAAACACTGGATGCACGGCTGATAAGCTCGGCGGCAATGCAAGTCTATAAGCCACCTCTCCCCCTCGATCAAGAATCTCAAACGGGCCAATGAACCTAGGTCTAAGCTTGCCCTTCTTCCCAAATCTCATCACGCCCTTCATAGGCGACACTCGAAGCAATACCCGCTCAATGACTATGAATGCCAAATCACGAACCTTGCGGTCGGCATAACTCTTTTGCCTGGACTGAGCTATACGAAGCCTATCCTGAATAATCCTAACCTTGTCCAAGGCATCCTGAACCAGATCCGTACCCAACAACCGAGCCTCTCCTGGCTCAAACCATCCAACCGGAGACCGACACCGCCTACCATATAAAGCCTCATAAGGAGCCATCTGAATACTCGACTGGTAGTTGTTGTTGTAGGCAAACTCCGCTAAAGGCAAAAAACTGATCCCACGAGCCTCCAAAGTCAATGACACAAGCTCGGAGCACATCCTCCAAAATTTGAATAGTCCGCTTGGACTGCCCGTCCGTCTGAGGATGAAATGTTGTGCTTAACTCGACCCGTGTGCCCAACTCTCGCTAAACTGCCTTCCAGAAATGTGAGGTAAACTGCATACCTCAATCCGAAATGATAGACACGGGCACACCATGAAGACGAACAATCTCCCGGATATAGATCCCAGCTAACCTCTCGGAAGAATATGAGACTGCCACAGGAATGAAGTGCGCTGACTTGGTCAACCTATCAACAATGACCCACACTGCATCGAACTTCTTCTGAGTCCGTGGGACCCTAGAAACAAAGTCCATAGTGATACGCTCCCACTTCCACTCAGGAATCTCAATCTTCTGGAACAAACCACAGGGCCTCTGATGCTCGTACTTAACCTGCTGACAATTCAAACACCGAGCCACATATGCAATGATATCCTTCTTCATTCTCCGCCACCAATAATGCTGTCGCAAGTCCTGATACATCTTCACGGCGCCCGGATGAATAGAGTACCGGGAGCTATGGGCTCCTCTAAAATCAACTCTCGAAGACCATCCACATTAGGCACACAAACTCGACCCTGCAATCTCAAAACTCCATCATCACCTAAGGTAACCTGCTTGGCACCACCGTGCTGCACCGTGTCTCTAAGGACACACAAATGGGGATCAT
The DNA here is from genome assembly GCF_001879085.1 of Nicotiana attenuata. Classification (NCBI taxonomy): domain Eukaryota; kingdom Viridiplantae; phylum Streptophyta; class Magnoliopsida; order Solanales; family Solanaceae; genus Nicotiana; species Nicotiana attenuata. The sequence goes on along the minus strand of NW_017672799.1, from coordinate 7,119 downwards.
CATACTGCCGATCTCGGATACTCTCCAATAATGAAGAACGAGCGACTGTGCAAGCTAACACACGGCTGGGCTCAGAAACATCCAACCTCACGAACTGATTGGCCAAAGCCTGAACATCCAAAGCAAGCGGTCTCTCACCGACCGGAATATAAGCAAGACAACCCATACTGGCTGACTTCCTACTCAAAGCATCGGCCACCACATTGGCCTTTTACGGATGATATAAGATGGTGATATCATAATCCTTCAACAACTCCAACCACCTCCTCTGCCTCAAATTCAACTCCTTTTGCTTGAACAAATACTGTAGACTCTTGTGATCCGTAAAAACCTCACATGCCACGCCATATAGATAATGCCTCCAAATCTTCAATGCGTGAACAATGGCTGCCAACTCCATATCATGAACCAGATAGTTCTTCTCATGAATCTTCAACTGCCGCGAAGCATAGGCAATGACCTTGCCATCCTGCATCAACACTGCACCAAGTCCAATACGAGATGCATCACAATAAACTGTATAAGGCCCTGAACCTGTGGACAAAACCAACACCGGTGTCGTAGTTAGAGTTGTCTTGAGCCTCTGAAAGCTCGCCTCACACTCGTCCGACCATCTGAACTGGGCACCCTTCTGGGTCAATCTGGTCATCGGGGTTGCAATAGATGAAAACCCCTCTACGAACCGACGATAGTAGCCTGTCAAACCCAAGAAACTCCGGATCTCTGTAGCTGATGTTGGTCTAGGCCAGTTCTTGACTGCCTCAATCTTCTTCGGATCAACCTGAATACCCAACACCCGAGGCCCCCGGGCCCCCATCCAATCACACAAACCAGTCCCATAACATAACACGGACCTGCTCGAGGCCTCAAATCACATCAAACAACATCAAAATCATGAATTGCACCCCAATTCAAGCTTAATGAACTTTAGAACTTCAAATTTCTACATTGGATGTCGAAAACTATCATATCACGTCCGATTGATCTCAAATTTTGCACACAAGTCACATTCGACATTACGGACCTACTCCAACTTTCGGAATTGGATTCTGACCCCGATATCAAAAAGTCCACTTCCGGTCAAACTCCTCAAAAACCTTCAAATTTCTATCTTTAGCCAAATGATTCCAAAATGACCCACGGACCTCCGAATTCACTTCCGATCGCGCTTCCAACTCCAGAATCACCATACGGAGCTATTCCCAGACTCGGAATCCCAAATGGACATCGATAACCCTGAAATGCACTTCAAGCAAAACTTATGAAATTTCTTCCAAAATGCTAACTTCCACAATAGGCGCCAAAACTCTCCCGGGTCATCTAAAACTCGATCCAGGCATACTCCCAAGTCCGAAATCATCATACAAACCTGCTGGAACCTTCAGATCCTGATTCCGAGGTCGTTTACTCTTAAATCCAATCTCAGTTAATTCTTTCAACTTTAAGCTTCCGAAATGAGAATTCTCTTTCCAAATCAACTCTGAACTTCTCGAAATTCAACTCCAACGATGCGCACAAGTCATAATACCTGAAATGAAGCTGCTCATGGCCTCAGACTGCTGAACGATGCGCTAGAGCTCAAAACGAACGGTGGGGTCGTTACATTCTCTCCCACTTAAACATACGTTCGTCCTCGAACGTGCTAAGAACTGTGCTGGAGTTGTCCGAAATCACTGTTTAACACGGCAAGCACCTACCCGTGCTACCACAACTCCGCTGAGCAGCTTAGCCCGATCACTCTGAAGATATTCTTTTTCACTTAAGCAAATAAGCCTTAGAGCCCAATTCCAACATCCGGAATTCTCTGCCAGACCTGTTCCCAACATACGAACACCGTGTCAATCACCATACGGTGCACCAGAACATGACTGTACACCTTTGCTGAATTCATACCTTGCACCGCTTATTCACAGGACCACAATAACATTCTCTAAGCATAATAGTCGAAATTCCACGAATCTGATGCTCCCATTGCACCTCATGACACACACAGGTCTTGCTCTAACTCTTACAATACCACCACGACGGACGAGATGTGCAGAAATTCATAACCAACTACCGAGTCAACCAATCATTGAGTCTATACTACTGACAAGAACCATCACTTCATTCTGAACCGAATAATGGCCTTAGCTCCTTAATGTACTTCATATAATCAGATTGCACGGATCTTAAATCCAATAATCTCGTCTCACCCAGTACGAACTGCTCAGGCAATAAGCCACCCCGACATGACCAAAAGTCTCATATGATGCTACCATGTGCCAATAGGCTACCAATTAGAGTGCGACACAAAAGGAAAACGAACTCTGAAAAGGAAATTCAATTACCCCGCTCGCGAATCATACATGCGACGCGGCACACAGCTAATATGAGCTTTCCTCAGAAAATAGGAAACAAAACACATAAAAACAGATATGGGAAACTGTACTGAACATCACACTGTTGCAGCGTGCAACCCGAACATACCCATGGCGGCGCGCCACCCGATCCAAATAACATACCCACGGCGGCATGCCACCCGATCCACACATAGAACTCACATGAGAAGATATACATCAAGCTAATTTGCTCATTACAACAAAATGCCGAATATCGGTCACAAGCACGCTAAGTGCATAATACAATCCCTGGGGGAGCATATAGTTCCATAGGCTACAAAACTCAAGCACAACTGAGGTGCGATATACAATCTGAATCTCGAGAGCCTTCCTGCTCATATGACATCATCTCTACGCGGAACATATCGGAAAATCCTCGGGCCATTCACAACTCATACGTCACAGTATAGCATTACATGAAATAGCCGACGACGAAATAATATCCACATCTGAATACTCCTCCATAAGGAGCGCTATGCTGAAATGAACGCATCCGGCCTGATATAAGGCCCATATTCATATTTAAATTCATTCACAGACCTCAAGCCGATTCTGATCGTATCGAACTAGGTCCACAATCTTTCCTGGGTCCATAATGACCTCCTTTATCCCATAACACACCAAAATAACCATCATAACTGGAGTAATCCTCCATCGTCCACAACCCAATAACTGAGTGCCCTCCAGGCATATATTCTCAAATTAACGATATCATCACAATCTTCATACTTGGTTTGAATCTTTGATCAGTCAAGTGACTAGATGCCACACTTATGCAGTCTTCCTATGGGACACGCTCCCACGACCTTCCGTAACCGATAACAGGTCTGTACATCCAAACCACCGGCCGCACTAACGCTAAAAAGCGATCAAGAATCCTGAACCAGGATGCAAAGCCCTTTTTTACAAAACACCGATCTCAGGTGACGCTAAAGACAATACCAACTTACCTTAAACATCGAAACTCCTTTCGTGCTCATCCGAGCTCGTGACATCCTCGACAACACCGACTGCAACTTTGATCCTCACTTCAAATTCCATACCACTCGCTGCTCCCATCATGCCAACATGCAATAAAACACGATTTTCGTCATAACTCCGAAACCACTAATAGGTTAACACTTCATCATATAAAAACTTTTCACTTAACTCACTTCAGGAGATCCATTGTATCACACAGGTGAATTCTCATAACCGTAGAATATGCAAATCTCTAAGTAGTGGTCTAAGCCACCATAGCCCTTCCGGAATCTACTTCCACATAACAAGCCATAACAGTAGAATGCTTCTGAATAACATTAATTACGGCGGCTGACAAGCCTGATACGTACCGTTACAATCACTTGCATAACTTGATCTCGCTGAAGGAACTGATCACTACCACCAATATGCCAATTCAACTATGGCTAACGAATCTATCTTCTTCCAATTTATCTGTGATTGCCATAGGAACAATATCAACTCCATTCAACACTTACCACACTCTATTAGCACTCATCCCGAGTGACCTTGAATCACGAGACCATGCTGTCTCGAATCCCACGAATCGTTTCATACCTCCCAAATGCTGCACTGCAAGCCAGCACATCATAGAACATTCTGGGCCTTTTCTCATAAGCTGCTACAAAAGCTTGACTCTGAACCGTACTTATAGGCTCGAAATCATTAGGCACCAGTCTTTACCCTTTTGAATCCATTAGGACCGTCGTTGAGAGCCACCCGCTCTGACTTGGCCTCGAATATAATTAACTCCACAGATCTTCTAGCACATGAATACCCTCTCGACGAAGCACCTGGCAGAATCACTTCCCTTGAAACCCACACTTATACGAGGCATAAACCCTGAATCCTTTCTCAAATCTGAACATGAGCCAACAAGACCAACCATGGCACACCTTTAACAATCCCTTTGCTCAATTCACCACTTTTGTTCTTTTCCCGTAGCTAAAATAACCCATTAACATACTAATAACCAGAAACCTCGCAAGTAGTTAACCATGCAACCCAATCATAGGCGATGGGACTCTCCCACTTAGCTTGAAGCCACTATTACATAACTCTGGAACTCACCGGAATTCTTTATCTCTTATTGACATAACCTTGCGCAATCAACCGCCTAAATTTTCGGATTCTTTCTATAAAACCCCCTTTTTATACTCTGAATCATCAACCACATTCGCACACCCGATCTCTTCGCTGAATAACCAATAGAATTCTTCGGAAAAGCTTCGCCAACCACGCGATCGCTAACCTGCTCACAGGGAATAACCCGCCTGTGGAAATCACTCCCCGATATCTTCCAATGCTGCTACACAAGGTGCAATCACTATGACATCAATAACCCTCCCTGAGTCCGAGCTCAATCTCTAGCTGCACAAGTCCATTCATCCCTCGCGGACATCACTTAAATGTGCGGCAACAACCTTCCAATTCGATGTTATGTTGTATCCTTCTTCATTCAAGCAGCTCCTTCCCATTATATCAAATCTCCTGCCGCATAATAGTCCATACTTCAAATTAAATCCGTAGACCCCAATCACAAATCTCTGAAATTCTCAAATCATTCCAAACTCTCCTTAAGGTGCGTAGTCAACCTACCACAATGCCCATATGTAACTCCGCCACTCTCCCACTTTGGCGGAACTCATCCCTTTAATTGACTACTCGCCCTTTGCTCCTTATACTTGGCCTTCTAGAAATATTAGCCACCGCCTGACACTTCCCAAACGTCTTTCCTCATTCTTTGCTGCTCAATTGTTGCCTTAGATGAAATCTAACTTTGTAGCACTTGAACCCACAAATCGCTACTAACTTTAAACCTTTCTGAAGATCAACTTTCTCGAGCCGTCATCCTTAGAAACACCGGTTCCATATTGAACCGCCGCACCCCGCGATCTCTAACCGTCGCTTCTTTGATACTGACCCACAATATCCTGCTCCAAGGGCAATTGTAGAAGATCATAACGCCGGCGAATTTAGTACATTCAATAAGGACAGCGACACCTCATTATAGAAGAAAACTCCACCACGCTCGCAAATGTAGAGTCTTGTTACCCTATCAACCCAAACCTGAACATCCTCAACCCGTTTGCCTTCTCCTTTTCGGGAATAAAATATTGACTCTAGATCATGCACTGAGTAAACCTCCCTTCAAGTCGTTCATTGCCTCGACACGTAGGCAAACATCCAACCATCATATTAATATTGCGGAATAATCGTTCATAAGCATCATGGAAACCTGTGCCTAGCCTCACGGCTCTCAGAAGTACCGCTACTGAGCTGAATCAATAGAATATCCTTCCACAAGGTGACGATAATAGCTTACACAACCTCGCAGGGAGAAACACCCCGCTCCACGTTCATAGTACAATTACAATCCTTCAATTCTCGATTTATAACAAGCGGTTCGCGTCGCGTAATATTGAGTAGGAAGGAAACAAGGGCCTAAGCCTCAAGGAATCAAATTGCATGATGAGGAATCAAGAAGGGAAGTACTCCTAAAAGCCCTGTAGCCTCCCGAGGATAAGTACAGACGTCTCCGTACCGATCTGCGAGACTCTACTAGACTTGCTCATGACTCGTGAGACCTACGGGAACCTAGTGCTCTGATACCATGTTGTCACGACCCAAATCCACTAAGGGTCGTGGTGGCACCGGACATCGCTGTCAGGCAAGCCAATCAAACTACTTAATCAAATTCTCATTTAAATATTTCCGAAAATACTTCTTTTATACATTTGAAACAATACATAGTAAGTTCCTCCGAATAAATAATGAAACATTTAACAACCTATAAAATTTATGAATAAACCCAAATACATCCCAGAACCCGGTGTCACAAGTACATGAGCAATTACTAAGGAATCGAATAAAGTACAATAACTGTCCGGAGTACAAGTGGACAGAAATGGAAATACCATACAATACTCTGAAGGAGACTCTGCTGACTGCGATTCGTCTCGATAAATGCAACTCATCTAAGTCTCCATATTAACCATGTCGCTATGCCACTAAGCCGCTAGCCACATACGAACCTGTGCAACAAAAATGCACAGAAGTGTAGTATGAGTACAAAAATAACGTGTACCCAATGAGTATCCCGTCTAATCTCAAAGAAGTAGAGACGAGATGGTCGACTTCGATACTTACTAGTGGTCCAATTATGATATATTATTAAGGCGAATTTTCAAGGATTTATTAAGAATGACAGTAATTTCAGGTAAGTCATGAACAGGTGAAAGTTCCTTTTTTATATTAAAAGTCTCAAGGTTCATAAACCAATAGTTTCCAATTATCTCAAGTCGAGGGAAGCAAATATCAATCTCAAATAATCTCAAGGCACACAATACAAGCATGCGCAAATCATGCCGAGGACGTACGGCCCGCTCCAACAGAAAATAAACTGTGCACTGCCGAGGGTCGAACGGCGCGAACCATAGATGCATCTGTTACCCCACTCGCGAACTATCCTGCGATGCGGTCAACATAAAATAAACAAATACCCTGCTCGCGAATCATACATGCGACGCAGGTACACATAGGGATACATGCTCAAATAGCAAATTAAGAATTTATCGGGGAACATTTATCCAAATAAAAGCAAATCCTCTTTTAACAATTTAAGAAAACGAAGTTTAATCCTTTTAGCAATTCATTTACTAATTCATTGTAACTTAAGCAATTCAAACTGTCAACAATTTCACAATTAATCCAAGTATAGCATACTTTTGGGTCCTAG
>NW_017672798.1:137912-167989 GCF_001879085.1 Nicotiana attenuata | reverse complement strand
GAAATGGTAATAACAACAAAATCGGGGTGGCAACAATAATCAAGGTGGATGGAATAATGGAAATCAAGGAAACAGGGGGCAAGGCTTTCAAAGGCCCCCAATGTACCAACAACCGAACAATCCATCCCCTTTCCCTTCTCAAGGTCCTAGTTCTTCGGGTAATGATATGGGTAGAATCGAAATGATGTTCGAACAGATGATGAAGAAGAATGCGGATTTGGATGCACAGTTGGTTTCCCACAATACCTCTATCAGAAATTTGGAGGTGCAATTAGGACAAATCTCTCAATCATTGAATACTAGCCTGAAGGGTGTCCTACCAAGTGATACGGTAGTGAACCCAAAGGGTGGGAACAACCATGTCATGGCGGTTACAACACGAAGTGGGAGAGGTGGTGATGTGAATCCCTCGAAACAAAAGCAAGTTGTTGATGATGATGTTGAGTTGCAAGAAGATGCGGTTCCTTTGGTAGTTGAAGATGTGGTTGATGACAATGTGAACAATAAAGTGAGGATTGACATTAATGAAACTGAGGTGGAAACTCAAGAGGCCGTGAACCCGTCTAGGGAGCACGTAATTGACATGCCGGAACTGGTTGTGCCAAGAGCCAAGGCACCTTTGCCTAGGCCACCTCCCTCCTATCCTCAAAGGCTAGCCAAGCAGAAAAGTGAGAATCAATTCAAAAAGTTCATTGGCATGATGAAGAGCTTATCTACCAACGTGCCTTTGGCGGAGGCCTTGGAGCAAATGCCTGGTTATGCTAAATTCACGAAAGATTTGGTTACAAAGAAAAGATCAATGGACTGTGAAACTATCAAGATGACCCACCAATTTAGTGCCACAGTACATTCAATGGCCTCGAAATTAGAGGATCCCCGTGCTTTCACTATCTCCTGCACTATTGGTAGTGCAGTCTTTGCCAAAGCTTTATGTGATCTTGGGCAAGCATCAATTTAATGCCCTTCTCAGTTTTCAAGACTTTGTGTACTGGGCCTCCGAGGCCAACTTCCATGCGACTACAAATGGCAGATAGATCAATGAAGCGACCATTGGGTATAGTTGATGATGTGCTTGTCCGGGTGGACAAATTTATCCTGCCAGCGGACTTTGTGATTTTGGATTGTGAGGTCGACATGAGGTCCCGATCATACTAGGGAGACCTTTCCTTGCTACGGGGAAGGCTCTAGTGGATGTGGAAGTAGGGGAACTCACTTTCAGGGTAGGTGATGAAAAGGTTGTCTTTCATGTGTGCAAGTCTATGAAGCAACCCAATAGCACCGAGGTGTGCTCATTTGTAGACCTTGTCACAGCTGTGACAGTGGATGACACCAATGCTATGATCAACGTGGAGGATCCCCTTGAGGCCGTGCTATTAAATCTTGATGACAATGGTGATGCAAGCAGAGTGGAGTGTGTCAATGCTCTAAATGGTAGGGCTCTTATTCCTATGAGCCAAGAAAATTGTCTTTAGATCTTGAAAATTGGAAAACTCTACCAACCAAACCATCAATTGAGGAGACACCGGTGTTGGAGTTGAAGCCACTACCTCCACACCTCATGTATGAATTCTTGGGCTCTAATTCAACTTTACCAGTTATTCTTTCTTCTTGCCTTACTAACATGCAGGTTGAGGCCACTTTGGAGGTGCTTCAATGGCGAAAAAGGGCAATTGGATGGACTCTGGCCGATATTCGGGGAATAAGCCCCGCATTTTGCATGCACAAGATCATTTTGGAGGATGATGCAAATACCTCCTTGGAACATCAAAGGAGGCTCAATGAGGCAATGCAAGAGGTGGTGAAGAAAGAAGTGATCAAGTGGCTAGATGCAGGTGTGGTGTATCCAATCTCCGATAGCTCAGGGACATCTCCGGTGCAATGTGTGCCGAAGAAAGGTGGGATGACTGTGGTGACAAATGACAACAATGAACTTATTCCCACTCGGACAATTACCGGTGGAAGGTTTGCATGGACTACCGGAAGCTAAATAAAGTGACCCGCAAGGATCATTTCCCGTTGCCATTCCTTGACCAAATGCTTGATCGCCTTACGGGGGGTGTGCCTTTTATTGCTTTTGGATGGATATTCGGTTTATAATCAAATCTTAATCACTCTGGAGGACCAGGAGAAGACCACATTCACTTGCCCATATGGCACATTTGCTTTCTATCGGATGTTGTTCGAGTTGTGCAATGCTCCGGTGACCTTCCAACGATGCATGATGGCTATTTTCACCGATATGGTGGAAGACATTTTGGAGTTCTTTATGGATGATTTTAGTATGGTTGGTGATTCATTTGAAGAGTTTTTGGGAAATTTGGATAGAGTTTTGGCCCAGTGTGAAGACACCAATCTAGTGCTAAATTGGGAAAAATGCCACTTCATGGTTTAAGAGGGCATAATGTTGGGCCATAAAATTTCAAAGCATGGGATTGAAGTAGACAAAGCCAAGATAGAAGTGATTTCAAGTCTTCCTCCCCCCACATCTGTCAAGGGAAAGAGGAGTTTTCTTGGACATGCGGGGTTCTACCGGCGATTTATGAAGGACTTCTCGAAGGTAGTGAATCCTCTTTGCAAGTTGCTAGAAAAGGATACAAAGTTTGTGTTTGATGAGAGATGTATGGAAGCTTTTGAACTCCTTAAGCATAAGTTGACCACCACCCCGATCATTACCGCCCCCAATTGGAGTTTGCCTTTCTAGCTCATGTGCGATGCAAGTGATGTTGCGGTTGGGGCAGTGTTGGGTCAAAGAGTGAACAAAATGTTTCATCCTATGTACTATGCAAGTAAGACTATGAATGACGCTCAAAGGAACTACACAGTGACGGAAAAGGAATTGTCGGCTCTTGTGTTCGCCATGGAAAAATTTCGTCCATATCTTATGGGAGCCAAAGTCATAGTGCACACCGATCATGCCACCCCTAGGTATTTGATGACAATGAAAGACTCCAAGGTAAGGTTGATGCGATGGGTGTTACTTCTTCAAGAGTTTGATTTGGAAATAGTGGACCGGAAAGGTAGTGAGAACCAAGTGGCGGATCATTTGTCCCGCTTGGAGGAGGAAGGAAGGCCGTGTGATGGTCTAGAGATCAATGATACATTCCCCGATGAGCAACTACTTTCTGTGTTGATGTGTGATATGCCATGGTTCGCGGACATTGCTAATTTCCTTGTGACTGGCATCATCCCGTGTGAGCTCTCTTCTAACCAAAGGAAGAAGCTCAAACGGGATGATCTGGACTTCTATTTGGACGAGCCATACTTGTTCAAGATTTGCACCGACGGAGTAATCCGGAGGTGTGTACCTGAGGAGGAGAAAATTAGCATCCTAGAGGCTTGTCATTCCTCCCCCTATGGTGGCCATCATGGAGGGGTGAGGATGGCTTCGAAAGTTCTGAGTTATGGTTTTTATTGGCCAACCTTGTTCAAAGATGCAAGCGATCTAGTAAAAAGGTGTGATCAATGTCAACAAGCGGGCGGGATTTCCAAGAAAGATGAGATGCCTCTAAACACAATTCTTGAAGTTGATATCTTTGATGTATGGGGTATCGATTTTATGGGCTCTTTTGTAAGCTCGTATGGTAACACTTACATTCTTGTAGCAGTTGATTATGTGTCAAAATGGGTTGAGGTCGTGGCCTTGCCCAACAATGAAGCTAGGAGTGTGGTGGCATTTCTAAAGAAGAGCATTTTCACAAGGTTTGGTATACCTCGAGCAATCATTAATGATGGAGCATCACATTTTTGTAATAGAGCCTTTGACGCCTTGCTTTCCAAGTATGGTTTCAACCACAAAGTCTCTACGCCTTATCATCCTCAAGCAAGTGGCGAGGTTGAAGTGTCTAACAGGGAGATCAAGAGCATTTTGTCCAAATCTATCGATGCCAATAGGACCGATTGGTCTAAAAAGTTAGATGATGCTCAATGGGCTTACCGGACCGCTTACAAGACCCCAATTGGTATGTCACCCTACCTGTTGGTGTTTGGGAAAGCATGTCATCTACCAGTGGAGTTGGAGCATAAGGCCATGTGGGCCTTGATGAAGTTGAATCTTGATTGGGATATAGCTGTTAATCTTCGGGTGGAGCAACTCAATGAGCTTGATGAAATTAGGTTCCATGCCTACTCTAGTTCGTCCCTGTATAAGGATAAAATGAAATATCTTCATGACAAAAACACTCAGGGGAAAGAGTTCAAGGTGGGAGATTTGGTGCTCTTATTTAATTCTCGACTACGATTGTTCCCGGGAAAGCTAAAATCAAAGTGGAGTGGACCATTTGAAGTAGTGTGTGTGACCCCATTTGGTGCTATTGATTTAAAGAATAAAAATGGAGAAGTTTTTAGAGTGAATGGGCACCGTGTCAAGCATTATCTTGGGAAGTATGATGATAGCCATGTGGTGGCTGTTGTTCATTTCAAATGATTTGATGGTAACATGTGTCGTGCCGCGACGTTAAATCAGGCGCTACTTGGGAGGAAACCCATGTGTCTTTCTTTTTGTTTTCTTTGTAGTATAGGATTGATTTTTGGGCTAACTGGTTGTGAGATGTTACAGGATTGAGTTGATGCAGTGCAGGACATCATTGAAAAATTGCACAGGTCTCTAAAGTTTTCAATGCGGCCGCACTACCATTTTGTGCGGTCCGCACTGGTAAAGGGTGATTAAAATTCTCTCTGAAGTTTGCCACCGCGACCGCGGTTGATTTGGTGCGGTCCGCGATGGACCACCGCGGATGCGATCCATTTTGTGCGGACCGCGGTGGGTTACTGAGTTAAGCTGGAACAAAATAGCCAGTGCGGACCGCGGTCCATTTTGTGCAGTCCGCACTGGTAGGTGAGAATGGGCCCCAGGACTTTTTCTATAAATAGTCTCTGAGGGCCTCCTTTTACCCTTTTTGAACCCTTCAGTCTCAGACCTAACAAAACACTATTCATCATGCATTTGCTTGTAATTAATTAATTGGAACTTCTTGCTTCACTTCATCTCATTATCTGGTACCATAATCTTCCATGTACTTGTTTAATTTTGTTAATTTTTGTTCTTTTTCTTAACTTATGTTCTTCTTCCTCCCGTAATTAATTCAATTGCTAGGTTAGAAGGGTTTTAACTTTGATTCATGAGGATTTAGGTAGTGTTATGGACTAAGTAATCATTTACGGCCTCTAATTAGGTGAAAAGTTGGACCTTAAAAGAAAAATCATGAACCCTAGTTTAGTGCCAAATCTGGACACCCTATGCGGACCGCGTTCAATTCTGTGCGGTCCGCGGTGCCCCAGTGCGGTCCGCGATACGATTTTGTGCGGACCACACTAAAGACTCCTGAGAAATTTTATTTTGAGCAGTGCGGACCGCGGTTGATTATGTGCGGTCCGCACTAGCCTCAGTGCGGCTGTAGTTGCTTTTGTGCCGTCCGCACTGCTGAGATTCAGAGGCCATGTTTTTGGAACCACCCACCTGTGCGGACCGCGGTCATTTCTGTGCGTCCGCGGTGGCCTTAGTGCGGCCGCAGTTGGTTTTGCGCGGTCCGCACTGGGCACTTCTGCAACCTTTCTTCCCTGTTTCTGCAACACTGTTTTTAATTGATTAAACTGATACTAACAAGTTGTTTGAATTGTGATTGCAGACAATGTTGAGACAACAAGGAAAAGGCTCAAAACAACCGGGAAAAGGAGAATCCTCCCGGGGAGGGAAGAAGAAGATGATAAAACTCACTCCCCAAGCTCGGGAAAACATAAAAAAGGACCAGAAAACTAATCAAAGCTGCAGACAGAGCTGCATCCCATTCCTCGGGGAGTGAGTATCAACCATCAAGGGACATTTCTTCAGACTCCGTTCCAGAATACATGGAAGACTGGCCGGAGAGAACTAGGCTAAGAGACACCCCTCCACGATCACCCACTACCCAAGCACCAACTACTGTCATTTCTGAGTTGTCTAAGGGCTCAGCAGCAGGTAGTGGGGAATACTCCACCACTCCTACAGCTTCATTATCTACAGAGGGTGACGGAGGAGGTGAGGAGGAAGTACAGGGAGATGAGGAGGTAGCTGAAGGAGGTGAGCCAAGGGTTGGGGGTGTAGATAGAATGAGAAAGCCGGAGGTTTGGCGAGATAGGTTCGTAAGTGAGGTGGCATACCACAAATTTAGGGAGTGGTGGCCGGTAAGAAAATTGATACTGGAAAAGAGCTTCACTGATAACGATCTTTTACCCCTCAACCCCAATGTGCAAAGACAATTTAGGACTAGAGTGGGCTGGAAACATTTTATGGAGAAGTGTGTAGAGTCCAACGAACACATGGTCAAGGAGTTTTATTGCAATGTAGACCACATCAAAAAGGGCTCCAAAGTGACCAAGGTTCGTAATAAGATAGTGTTTTTTGAAGGGAAATACCTTAATGAATACTTGGGTTTCAATGAGGAGGATGAAACTTTGTACATGGCGAAGTTGGAGATGGGTGAGGAGGTCCGTCCATGGTTAGCGCAGTACCTGGCAATCCCAGGTACCGTTCCTGATTAGTTGACTGCTGGGGTCAAAATATTGCGGAGGACTTTAAACTTTGAGGCGCGGGGTTGGGAGACGTTTGTTTGCAGCAGGTTGGATCCTACTACACATGACCAGACCTTTCATCTCCATCGGGCTATATTGGTTGCTTGGATTATGGCGGGATACCCCATAAATGTGGGGAATGTGATGTCCCGCATTATCTCGATAGTGGGAACAGTGCATGACCGGAACTACCCTTTCCCTAGCACCCTCACTATGTACTTTCGGGACTTAAAGGTGGAAAAAAAGCCCTACGACGTCAGAGTCAAAGCAAAGGCTCCCTTTTCCTGGTACATCATGCAAGGGGATGATAACCTCAAGAGCAAGAGTTTCAAAGGTACAGCTACTCCTTCAACTGGCCAGTCTGAAGAGCCAGTTGTGGTAGTGGCTCCTGCTGAGCCTACCTCCACCTCCGCACATATCCCTCCCGGTCCATCCACATCCACAGTCATTCCTGTTGATCCATCCACCCCAGCAGGCCCGGAGATTCCATCTTCCCGGGCACATCCCATTACTCCCCACCGACTGAGCCAGGCTCTTGCTAGTATCAACAACTGGATGTCCACAGCATCATCCAAGTTGTCTATCTTGACTACCATTGTAGAGGCTCGGTCAGCTCCCCCAGCCCCATAGGTACCCCAATCGATCGAGGATGCGCTCAAAGAGATACTTGAGAACTAGAAGAAGATCCTCGCCACTCAAGTTGCGCTCTCAAAGGTAGTGGATTCACATAGCAAGGCTCTCAAGGAGCTTGCTAAGGAGCTGCGGAAGACACGGGCCTCCAAGGAGTCCGTGAAGGAGCTACGGGCAGATGTTGATAGACTAAAGGCAGACCAGCTGCCATTAGACCTCTTGCTTGATGACCTGATCCCGGCAGCTCAGCCACAGCCGGAGCAGACACAGAGGCCGCCGAATGTGGAGGAAGATTCCTAGAGCAGATGATGCCATCATCCAGTTGGCGGACCCACCGGAGGCTTCCTCCAGTCAGCCACAGGATATACCAGTTCCACAGCCTATCGAGGTCCAAGCCCAGGTCCCAGTAGCAGAAGAGCAGACCACCGAGAACCAATCTAAGGTTCCCGAGCACACAGAGGACCCAGGGACCACCCATGATCCTATGCAGACAGACACGGCTTAGGGAGTCCTCTATATCCTTTTTCTATATCTTTTGGTGCTTATTCAGACTAGTTGGCATTGGGGACAATGCCAGCTTTCATTTGAGGGAGTGAGCCCTACATTTTGGATGACTGTATATATTGATACATTTTTATGCTTTATTGATTTTTCAGCTTTGGTCTGTATATAATCTGATATTTAGTTACATTTATCGCATTTTCATCTTACTTTGGGTCTGTATATAAAGTTACATTTCATTGTATATATTCATCCTGTCTATTGTATATTCAAATCCCCTCTTGTATATATTTATTCTATTTTCCGCAAAATTTTTGTTTTTAGCTTCTTATTTGTGATTCGTAGCTTTTTGTTTTCGGAGTTTGCAATAAGCCTTTGGTTTTCTTAATGCCACGGCTCTTTCCAAAGGTCGAGTGTTGTGTGAACCGGGTGGCTCTTCCCAATGATGGATGGCGTGACAACCTTCTTAAGGGTTTGAGTCTGTTTTTTTTTCTTTTTGGTTTTTAGTAGTTAGTAGTTAAGGGTACCTCAAGCAAAGCTTCACTTGGGCCTAGCACATTTGTCTTTGATCTTATGGTCAAAAACAAATTGTTGTGTTTAGGATGGTGAAAGTTGTGACCTTGAGACTCTTGCGTTGGCCGATAATCATCAAGTCGTTTTTCAGTATTGTGTGCTCAAATCGTATCTAAGGTCGTTGTGGGCCCCCGACTCTATGTCTTTAGCAATCCCTTAGCTTGTGTGGTGAGTAATTGAATTGCAAGTCCAAGTCCCGAGCCATTGGTCTAGAACTTGCCCTGAATGTTTGTTGAGGCGAAATCCTAGGTGAATTTTGACTTAAGACATGATTATAGGCTCTCCTTGATCCAAATGATAGTTTGAACAATTCCATAGCCTACCAATGATAAGATCCCTAGTTAACCCTTTTGAGCCTTAGACCTTCTTCTTTCAAGAACTATGATACAAGACTATACCCGTTCTAAAAGATACCCTCTCTTAGCACCCGATCTTTCCTTTCGCACATGGAAAAAGTATAAGTTTGGGGGGAGAGACGAGGATTGCAACAAAGTGGTTAAAAGGCACAAAAATGAAGAAAAGGAAAGGCAATGAAGAAGAAAGAAAAGCAAAAGGACAAAAAGAATGTTCAATGTGAAAAAGAATAAAAAGGGATTCAAGAAAAGCAAAGAATGAAAGGTGTGGAAACTTGAAAAAGAAAAAAAAAGGTTTGAAATGCATAAGAAAGAGTGACAATGTGTCTCTCTAACCCCTTAGAAAGAAGTGAAAACGACTCAAAGAGCCAAGTGAATTGTGCCAAATGAATCAAAAGAAGTGCTTAAGGGAAGATGGAACCCACTTGAACAAAAACATGACCTACCCTGGACCAACAGCCTTCGCAATGACTCCACAAAAGCCCTATGTGATCTTGAGTCGAATGAAGCTTACATTAGTAGATACTTACATAAGGGGCAGATGGTACTTAGAGCCGGACTTGTGACATTTCCTTGAGAGAGATGAGTGAATTTCCAATAACCTCGTTTTGTGTGCTAATATTCTAAAGGTGAGGTTTGCTTAGGGAGTGTCACACCTCCTTTTTACACACCCGAAGGTATATGTGGGAGTCTTTCCAATTAAAGTGACATTATTCAAAATGGGATTATTTAATTAATCAGAGTCGCCACTTGGAATAAATTATGGTGTCCCAAGTCACCGGTTTATTTTAAATCCCAAATCGAGGAAGTTTTATTTTTAAAGAGTCTCTGAACCAGAAATTCTAGATAAGGAATTCTGTTAACCCGGGAGAAGGTGTTAGGCATTCCCGGGTTTCGTGGTTCTAGCACGGTCGCTTAGTGATTTATACTTGGGTTAAATTGTTTAACTACTCATTTTAGGACCTATGTGCATTTATCCTTTACCGCTTTTATTCACTTGATTTATTCGTAATTAAAGAATTGAGTTACGCGTACGTATACTCTTTTCCTTTGGCGCGTCAAAAATCATGTCACGCGAACGTGTCCACAATTAGTAACGCTTTGTTTATTTTATTAAGAAAAGTTTAGTTGAAGTTGCGCGAACGCATCCCTCGAGTTACTTTTTAGGATTAAAATCGCAATTATGTTATGCGAACGTATACATAATTACAATAATAATCTAAGTCGAGCCTAAGCAAGCTACGTTGTTCGACAGTTGTTTACTTAATTTGGAGATTAATGTAGTCAGTGGATACAGAGTAAAACTATATACTATTAAAGTTCTAACGAAAAGCAGATCATTGCCATGAACTGAAGAACTTATGCTGCATAATAATGATCGGCTAGGATCTTACGAGAAGGCAAATGGTAATTGTGTTATCAAAATACGTGGCATCAAATTCAATTGCTTTTGGAAAAAAATAATATTACAAAATGAAGTTGCAGACAACCAAGATTAGAATAAATTTTTAGCAACATAGTTCTTGCAATCAGTGATATTTCATGATAAATGAATATTTACGAGACTTGATTTCTTTGTATAACATAGGCAACGATAATCTTACAAACCTAAGGTAATTACCCCTAGAAGTGAATAATATATGCATTATTTAATGAATTACAATAAACTGATGCAAAGGAATTCAATCAAGATTAATATAAATTGACTAAACCAAACTTTCACTTCGCTAAATAGCCTAACTGCTGAAATTATTAACGTAAAAATATATACTCCATTTAAACGCAAAATCTACTTCAACAACTAAAAAAAATAAGAAAAAAAATCTGACAAACCCTTAATAACTTAACACAATAAACTCAAGAACACCACAAATGGACAAACAAATTAAAATCACGTATATGACATGATAACAGAGACGCAAAAATAATCAAACTAAAACATTCACGAAAGCACAATAAATACATGAAATAATCTTAAAGTGAGAAACGGACCTTTATTATTGAATATGTTCCTCCAAATTTGTACAATGGAAACAAAGCTTCCAACTGACTGCAAACACGACGAGAGGCTGCAAATGGAACCACGACGGAACTTGGACGAGAAAAGCTTCAAACTTGACCTCGAAAGAAAGATTTTTTTGGGTGAACTCGACAACAGCTTTTGCTGCGCTTTCGAGCTACTTTTTGCTGAGTTTCCGGCTGATTTCTGTGGCCTATTGTTGCTGGCTTTTAGGTGTTGTCTTGTTGTGTTTTTTAGCAGAAAAACATGGACTGATTTGTGGTGGTTTGAGGGCTGTTTTGAACTGGATTTGCTGCATTTTCTAGCTGATTTCACTAGGTCTTTGGCTTGTTTTGGAGTGGATTCGAATTGGTTTATGGGGCAGTTTTTGCTGATGATTAGGGTGGAGTTGAGCAACTGATGAAGGGTGGGAATGGAAGCTACCAAAAATGGTGAATAAATATAATTTTGGCGTGAAGAAGAAGTGAGTTGCGGCTGCTTGTGTGTGAAATGGAGAACGTGGGGTTTGAGGGGGGAAAGGACGTGAGGTGTGTGTGAGAAAAGTGGGGAGTTTTAACAAAGTTTACAAAATAAAGAATTTGATTTTTGGCTCTTTTGACGTTAGCTTTACTTCTTTTTTTTATTTTAGAAAATAAATTAAATATCTTATTATTAAAAGGAGAGGAAAAAGCCCTCTCCTTAAGCCAAGTGGCAACCTAAAAAAAAGCCACATGGCATAATTAGTTATTTAGTTTATAATTAGTTATTCGTTATTATTTTTGAATTTAAATATATATAAAAAACAAAAAATAATAAAATGAACCAATATATATATAATATATATATATATATATATATATATATAATATATATATATATTATATATATATATATATATATATATGTATGTATATGTATTTGTATGTATATATTAATTGGTTACTTTATTTGGATTAAATAAATATGATATCTTATTAATTAAATAAAAAAAACGAAAAATAAATATATAAAAAAAATAACTACCCATTCAAATTGGGTGGGAGTAGTTTCAAGTTGGAGTTTTTAAATTATTTTAAAATAAAAGGCAAAAAAAATAGCTATAAAAAATGAAAAAAGAGAAGAACTACCCATTCAAATCGGGAAGTAGTTTCAAGTTGGAGTTTTAAAATAACTTTAAAATAAAAAATAAAATTAAAAAAATAATGAATTACCAATTCAAATTTGGGAGTAGTTTCAAATTGGAGTTTTAAAAATTATTTTAAAATAAAAAAACGAAAATAAAGAAATTAAAAAACTTTCAGAGAAAAATATTAAATAAAGTAATATGCTAATAAATATTTCTATTAAAAATGTAATAATATTAAATATTAGATGATATAATAAAGAAAAATACATAACAAAAAATTTATTCAATGTGCTCCCTGTATAAGTCCCGACAGTTTAACAGAGATTTTATTCATTAAAATTTAGATAATATTATTAAGAACAACAGAATAAAATTTAAAACAAAAAAATATTTCATCAGTAATAAATTATATATCTTCTCATATATTACAAAAAGAAAGCGAATACTAAACAATGGCTAATATAATAAAGCAAAATATAGAAAAAAGTTATTGGTTATTATTTTTGAATTTAAACATATATAAAAAATGAAAATAATAAAATAAAATATATATATATACATACATTAATTGGTTACTTTATTTGAATTAATAAATATAGATATCTTATAATAAAATATAATTAAAAAACGAAAAATAAATATATAAAATAATAACTACCCATTCAAATTGGGTGGGAGTAGTTTCAAGTTGGAGTTTATAAACTATCTTAAAATAAAAAAGCAAAAAAACAATTAGCTATAAAAAAAACGAAAGAAAGAGAGGAAAAACTACTCATTCAAATCGGGATGTAATTTCAAGTTGGAGTATTAAAATAATTCTAAAATAAAAAACAAAATTAAAAAAATAATAAATTACCAATTCAAATTGGGGATTAGTTTCAAGTTGGAGTTTTAAAATTATTTTAAAATCAATAAAACAAAAATAAAGACATAAAAAAACTTTCAGAGAAAAATATTTAATAAAGTAAAATGCTAATAAAACTTTCTATTAACAATGGAATAATATTGAATGTTAGATGATATAATAAAGAAAAATACATAACAAAAACGTTATTCAATGCGCTCCCTGTATAATTCCCGTTAGTTTAACAGAGATTTTGTTCATTAAAATTTAGATAATATTATTAAGAACAATAGAATAAAATTTAAACTAAAAATATATTTCAACATAATAAATTATAAATCTTCTCATATATGACAAAAAGAAAGCGAATATTAAATATTGGTTAATATAATAAAAAAATATAGAACAAAAAAGTTATTCACTAACTATATAAGTACCTTTGATTTAATAGAGATTTTATTATTGAGTATATCTTTGACAAGTAAGATGACAATTGAATTTTATTAAAGCAATACAATCTAATAGGATCAAACAAGCCCGACATAATTTAATTTAATTAATATTTTTTAATACTGACCGCGCATCGCGCGGGTACGACTACTAGTATAGATAAGAATATTAACCAACATTTTTTACAATATAGAAAAATTAAATATTTACATGTACTTTAAATATACTAAGAAAAGATATTATAACTTACTTATTAAAATTCTAATTAAAAGAAACTAAATACTTTTTTTTTGTAAATTTTTCTTTTCTCTTGCAAATAGAATAAAACTTATACTCTAAGAATGTGAATATTATTTATTTTTCAAATAAAATCTACTAAGAGTAAGATAAAAGTTTAAAACATCAAGATTAGACCTAAAAGAAATATTTACACTAACGTAGTATAGAGGTGTGGTCAAAAATTAGGTGTTCACAGGGAGAGTTGAGGATGTGTGAGTTTGGGTTCCACAATGACCAAAGTAATTGAAAGAGTTCTTTGATATGTTGAGTCAACTCTTGATGCTCTTGTGTCGCACTTGATCCATGGTTTGTCAAAGGTTAAATGTTGCTAATGACTCATGTGTGTCGAGGGCAATTGTTAGTCCCAATTGATGCTAGTTGAGGTTGCTTTAGGAAAGCTGAAAATTTTTTGGATTGTCCCTTAAGGGGTGGGTCTTATTTTTTTTGCTTGAGGACAAGCAAAAGCTTAAGTTTGGGGGAGTTAATAACTAGGGATTTTGACGTATTTTATACCCCTTTGTGCTTATGCTTTGATTATAAATTCACACAAAATAGTCCCAAAAGGCTCATAAGTTGTGCTTGATTGCAGGTTTGATCAACAAAGTGACAAGATATCAAAGATTGGCTCAAAAGGAGTGAAACCTGTACAAGTACCAAAGACAAGACAAAACTCAGGAGAAACAGGCCTAGTACGGCCGCATTACACTTTGTGCGGTCCGCACTAGGGAGATTCAGAGAGTTAGATTTTCAGGCATCAAGGCAGTGCGGCCGCAGAAGGTTTTGTGCGGTCCGCACTGAGGCACCGCGGCCGCACGACCATTCTGTGCGGTCCGTAGAACCAAAGTTCAGAGAGATGCCAAATTCAGAAGATGAAGCCTGTGCGGTCCGCAGTCCATTCTGCGCGGACCGCATTGAAAGCCTCCGCGGCCGCAGTCCATTCTGTACGGTCCGCGGAGCCTGGGTTCAGAGAGTCAAAATTTCAAGTTCAAGAGCCTAATGCGGCCGCACACCATTTTGTGCGGTCCACACTGACCCCGCAGGGGCAATTTTGTCCAGTTTTTCCAGCTTAGTATAAATAGATTCTTTTTTCATTTTTAGGGTATCGGACGTTGTAATACAGTTGTTGCGCTCGTGAGAAGACTTTTCTTAGCCATTTTGGGCACTCTTACTTAGTTTTAATCGTTGAAACTTTGTATTTACGTTAATAATTAATTAATATGTCTTTCTCTTCATCTATTTCTTGCTTTTCTTCTTCTAATATGAGTAGCTAGACCCCATAGCTAGGGTTATGGCTCAACCCTATTATGGGCAATTGATGGGTCTTGTAATTTAAGGTTAAATTGACTATGGGTGTTTGTTATTTGGGCCAATTTCATGGTTAATTTCTGAATTAGTGGTTGGAAACACTAGTTTGTGTTGAGTTGACTTGAGCTCTTCTTGAGAAAGAGAGCCTAAGTCTCCGAAATTGGTCCAACAATGAATTGGGGCGTACTCAAGAGATTGATAACCCCAATTATAGGGTTAAACCTCGAGAGAGTAATACCCGAATTGAACCCTAAGTTGCTTGTGCAAATTGGCATACCCAATTGGTCTTGAGAAAGCCAATTCGGGCAAAATCATTCGAACCACCGAGAGGTGTAGAGTGGGTGAAGTAGTGCAACGGTTATTTCATACTCCCCAATCATGTCAATTATGCCTTAGTTTCAAGTGTCCGTCATTTGCCCGCCTAGGCGGATGTCACTACCCTAGTGCCTTTTAAACCATTAGATACAACTTGCAATATTTATCTCTTAGCTTAATCTAGTTGCATTTTCAATTAGTAGTTTGATAAAAATAGAATCATAAAGAAAACCCAAAAATGAATAGAAGACCAATTAAGAGCACATACGCAATCCTAAACTAGATAGATACTCGATTCCAATCCTAGCTCTCTGTGGATTCGATCCCGACCCAAAATCGGGTAAAAGATATTGCGACCCTCTCTTGCTACTTATTAGTAGTGCGGAGTTGGCTGCGATCAGAGTTCAGCACGACGATGACAGGGATGTGACTATAGGTGATGATGGGGTATTGAGGATGCAGGGACGGATATGTGTGCCCTATGTGGATAGGCTTCGGGAGTTGATCTTAGAGGAGGCCCATAGCTCGCGGTATTCCATTCATCCGGGTGCCGCGAAGATGTATCAAGATTTGAGATAGCATTATTGGTGGAGAAGAATGAAGAAGGATATTGTGGGATTTGTAGCTCGTTGTTTCAATTGTCAGCAGGTGAAATATGAGCATCAAAGACCGGGTGGCTTGCTTCAGCAGATAGATATTCTAGAGTGGAAGTGGGAGCGGATCACCATGGACTTCGTAGTTGGGCTCCCACGGACTTTGAAGAATTTTGATGCTATTTGGGTGATTGTGGATCGGCTGACCAAGTCCGCGCACTTCATTCCTGTGTGTACTACCTATTCCTCAGAGTGGTTCGCAGAGATTTATATCCGAGAGGTTATTCGCCTGCATGGGGTTCCAGTTTCCATCATTTCAGAAAGAGGTACTCAGTTTACTTCACAGTTTTGGAGGGTCGTGCAGCGAGAGTTGGGTACTCAGGTTGAGTTGAGCACAACTTTTCACCCTCAGACGGACGGGCAGTCCGAGCGCACTATTCAGATATTGGAGGACATGTTGCGCGCTTGTGTCATTGATTTTGGAGGGTCATGGGATCAGTTTCTATCGCTCGCGGAGTTTGCTTATAGCAACAGTTATCAGTCGAGTATTCAGATGGCTCCATATGAGGCTTTATATGGGAGACGGTGTAGATCTCTAGTTGGTTGGTTTGAGCCGGGTGAGGCTAGGATTTTGGGTACAGACTTAGTGCAGGATGCTTTGGACAAGGTGAAGGTGATCCAGGAGCGGCTTCGTACAGCGCAGTCGAGACAAAAGAGTTATGCTGACAGGAAGGTCCGTGATGTGTCTTACATGGTTGGGGAGAAGGTTCTACTGACGGTTTCACCCATGAAGGGTGCTATGAGATTTGGGAAGAAGGGTAAATTGAGTCCTTGGTTCATTGGGCCTTTTGAGGTGCTACGGAGGATTGGGGAGGTGGCTTATGAGCTTGCTTTGCCACCCAGCTTGTCGAGCGTGCATCCGGTATTTCATGTTTCTATGCTTCGGAAGTATATTGGCGATCCGTCTCATGTTTTGGACTTCAGCACAGTTCAGTTAGGTGGTGATTTGACCTATGATGTGGAGCCAGCGGCTATTTTGGAGCGTCAGGTTCGAAAGTTGAGATCAAAGGATATAGCTTCAGTGAAAGTGCAGTGGAGAGGTCGGCCGGTGGAGGAGGCTACCTGGGAGACCGAGCGGGAGATGCGAAGCAGATATACTCACCTATTTAAGGCTTCAGGTATATTTCTTGACTCGTTCGAGGACGAACGTTTGTTTAAGAGGGGGAGGATGTAACAACCCAGCCGGTCATTTCATGAGTTGCCGCTCCGTTTCCCCTATTTTTGCTTCTTTATGTCTTGTTCAGCTGTATGATGTGGTATGGTATTGGTTAGTTTGGGTTCGGAGTGGTTTTGTAGAGAAATGAGACACTTAGACTCTTGAGTTGGTCTTTTAGTTGGAAAAGTCAATCGGAAGTTGATTGGTGTGAAAACGATCTCAGAATTTGATTTTGTATGATTCGGATAGCTTTGTCAGGTGATTGGGGACTTAGGAGCGTGATCGGAATGTGTTTTGGAGGTCCGGAGTAGATTTAGGCTTGAATTGGCGAAAATGGAATTTTGAAGTTTTCCGATTGGTAGCGGAGATTTTGATATAGGGGTCGGAATGGAATTCCGGAAATTGGAGTAGGTCCGTTGTGTCATTTGAGACGTGCGTGCACAATTTCAGGCCTTTCGGATGAGATTTGATGGGCTTTGTGATCGAATGCGGAATTTGGAAGTTTTTGGAAACCTTAGGCTTGAATCCGAGGGTATTTTGTTGATTCGATGTTGTTTTGGTGTTTCGAAGTTTGGTATAAGTTTGGTTAGTGGTATATGACTTGCTAGTGCTTTTGGTTGAGGTCCCGGGGGCCTCGGGGTGATTTCGGATGGTTGACGGGGAGTTAAGAGTTGGACTTTTGCAGCTGAAGCTGCTGAATTTGCTGTCATAACCGCACCTGCGGATTGGGGACCGCAGGTGTGGGATCGCAGAAGCGAAAGAGAAACCGCAGATGCGGCCATGGGCAAGGAGGTTAGAAGGCGCAGGTGCGGAAGTTTCAGCGCACCTGCGAGACGGCAGGTGCGGAAGGATGTGCGCAGGTGCGGCTCCAGGGGTTTAAGTGAAAACCGCAGGAGCGGTTTGGTTGACCGTAGAAGCGTCTCCGCAGGTGCGGAAAATAGACCGCAGATGCGAAAACCCTGGGCCAGAAAGTATATAAACCCTCCTTCGCAATTTTTGATTTGTTCTTCACCATTTTCATACGGGTTTGAGCTTGAGGGAGCAAATTGAAGAGGGATTTCAAGGGGATTTCGTGGAGGTAAGGTTTTTGGACCGTAAACTTGTTTCTATGATGGTTTCTAACTGTTTAGGCTTGAAATTTATGGAAATTAGTGGTTAAAAATTGAAGAACTAGGGCTTGAAATTGGAGAGAAAATTTATGGAAGGATGTGCGCAGGTGCGGCTCCAGGGGTTTAAGTGAAAACCGCAGGAGCGGTTTGGTTGACCGTAGAAGCGTCTCCGCAGGGGCGTAAAATGGACCGCAGATGCGAAAACCCTGGTCCAGAAAGTATATAAACCCTCCTTCGCAATTTTTGATTTGTTCTTCACCATTTTCATACGGGTTTGAGCTTGAGGGAGCAAATTGAAGAGGGATTTCAAGGGGATTTCGTGGAGGTAAGGTTTTTGGACCGTAAACTTGTTTCTATGATGGTTTCTAACTGTTTAGGCTTGAAATTTATGGAAATTAGTGGTTAAAAATTGAAGAACTAGGGCTTGAAATTGGAGACCTTAGATTAAGGATTTGAGGGGTCGTTTGTGGTCGGATTTTGGTATATTTGATATGTACGAACTCGTGAGAATGTAAGGATTCTATTGATGTGACTTTTAATGGATTTCGAGATGTGGGCCCGGGGGTCGGATTTGGTCAATTTCGGGTTTCTCGATGAAATTTGATTATTTTCGCATGGGCTTCGTTCCCCTAGCATATTCTAATGTTATGATTCTGATTTTGGGTAGATTCGACGCGACTTGAGGCCGAGTCGAGAGGCAAGGGTGTTGCGGAGTAGTATTTCATCCGGTTTGAGGTAAGTAACCATTGTAAATCTAGACCTGAGAGTATGAAACCCCGGTATTTCGTATCGTTTTGATAAATGAGGTGACACACATGCTAGGTGACGAGCGTGTGGGTGTGAACCGGTAGGGATTGTGACTTGGTCCGTCCCGTAGCGGCTATTAAGCCGCGTATTTGATTTGAAATCTTATGATATTCCGTATTTTAGAGATTTATACTATATTTTGGGCTGTACGCCGTGTTTGGGGCCTTGTGCCGACCTGTCTAGACCCTTAGGGGTAATTTTTGCTACTTTCCTCACTCTATTTAATTTGAAAGCATATCCTCAGTCCTGTTTTATCTGTTTATTGCTTAAAACCGGTTTCATTACTATACTTCTTAATATATGAAAATTGTTTGGGCTGAGTTCCCTGATTTTCACCAATATGCCCGAGAGGCCGTGAGGTTAATGACTGAGAGGGGTTGAGGACCTAATGGTGAGGATTATATGTATCGGGCTGCACGCCGCAGCGATATGTATTGGGTCGGGCTGCACGCCGCATCAATATGACGCTTGGGCTGTAGGAGCCCCTACGGAGTCTGTACACCCCAGTGAGCGTAGTCGACTATAAACTATGGATCGGGCCGCACGCCGCAACGGTTATTACTGTTATTATTATTATTATTATTATTATTATTATTATTATTATTATTATTATTATTATTATTATGAGATATCTATTGAGCCGGAGTGCTGAGTGTGAGTACTAATTGATGAGAGCTGAGTCACAGTGCGTGAGAGGCTTACCCGAGGAGCTATACTTATGAGTGATACCTTGCCTGAGGGGCTTGTTTATGACATTATGCTGTTTTCACTCTACTTTTATTCTGAACGTCTGTTGAAAATTGTTGAATAAATGTCTTTAAAAGGATTTTAATTGAAACAGGAGTTTTATAAGATTACTGATTATTGAACTGCAGATTTGACTTGATATTTCTGTTGAAATTTCTTATATATGATTTTTTAAATGCTCATCACTACACTCAAACTATATTTACTTTAGTTACTTACTGAGTTGGCGTACTCACGTTACTCCATGCACCTTGTGTGCAGATCTAGATGCCCGAGCATCAGAGTGAGAGCTTCCAGCACTCTCAGAGTCGTATCCGGAGGTCGCAAGGTAGCTACATGGCGTTCGCAACCCTGCCTTCCTCCTTCCTATCTTAGTGTTTTGTTATGTTTAGACTTACTATGTATTATTCAGACATTGTTGGGTTGTACTTAGAGGCTCATGACTAGTGACACCGGATTCGGGCTGTGTTAGAATATTTTGTACTGGTTTTCCGCTTATTTCTGATAGTTTATATATTTTATATGAAGAATTTGAGACTTAGTCGGTTTAGAAAATGATTTTATTCGATGTGGTAAATATTGGTTTGGCTTGCCTAGTACTGTGATAGGCGCCATCACGATCGGGGTATTTGGGGTCGTGACAAGTTGGTATCAGAGCCTAGGTTACATAGGTCTTACAGGTCATGAGCCAGTTTAGTAGAGTCTCACGGATCGGTACGGAGACGACTGTACTTATCCTCGGGAGGCTGCTGAACCTTTAGGAAAAACTTCACATTCTTGAAATTCCTGTCGTGCGAATCTGTTGATTCTAGTACTAAACTTCTGTTATTCTATTCTATCACAGATAGTGAGGACGCGTGCTACCCAGTCAGGACGGACGACCACCAGTTGGAGCCACTAGAGGGCGAGGTCACGGTCGTGCTCATGGTAGGGGCAGGGGTGTAGTCCGTACAGCAGAGGGGGCAGCACCTGCAGATCCACCAGCCGCCCCAGTTCATGATCAGATTCTGGTGGGGATGCTCCAGCGGGACCAGCTCAAGCACCCGCTATGCTTATTGTCATTCCGGGTCTTTAGGAGACCTTGGCTCAGATCTTGACCGTGTGCGCTAGTCTTGCTCGGGCGATCGCAGTTTCTACGATCGCATCCACTTCTCAGGCCGGGGGAGGCACTCAGACTCCCGCCGCCCGCACACCCAAGCAGGTTGTTCAGGGATTGCAGACACCGGAGGCACCTCCAGCCCAGCCGGTTGCACCCGCTCAGGGTTTTGTAGTACTAGTTATGCGTGAGGACGAGCATCATCGATCGGAGAGGTTTGGTAGACTTCAGCCTCCGACTTTCAGTGGTACAGTGGGCGCGGATGCCCAGGGCTTCTTAGACAAGTGTCAGAGGATTCTTCGTACACCGGGTATTCTGGAGACCAACGGAGTAGCATTTACTACTTTTCAGTTCTCTAGAGCTGCCTTTACTTGGTGGGAGGCATATGAGAGGCGTAGGCCTGTCGATGCAGCGCCCCTTACCTGGCAGCAGTTCTCCGCTCTCTTTTTGGAGAAGTATGTTCCACAGTCCCGCAGAGAGGAGCTGCACAGGCAGTTCGAGCAGTTGCGTCAGGGAGATATGACTGTGATACAGTATGAGACGGGATTTTCCGAGTTAGCTCGTCATGCTGTTTGGTTGGCTCCTACAGACAGAGAGAGGATCAGGAGGTTCGTGGATGGCCTCACATATCAGCTTCGGATTCTCATGACCAGATAGAGGATGTCCGGTGCTACCTTTGAGCAGGTTGTTGATATTGCTCGAGAGATTGATTCAGTTCGTCGCCGGGAGCGAGATTAGAGGGAGGCCAAGAGGCCTCGGGGATCTGGTAGTTTTGGTGGAACTCTTTCGAGGGGTCAGTTTCAGCACGGCAGAGGCCATCCATTCAGGCATGCTCAGTCATCTCGCCTAGTTCATCGTGGGGCATCTTCGAGCCATGGTTCTCACGGTTCTCAGCAGCGCCATTCATCACTCAGTGCCCTACCAGCCCAGAGTTCGTCTCGTGCTCTATCGGTTTAGGGTTCTTCCATGCCAGGTCCTTCTACTGGTCATCCCGATGCTAGGGGTTCCGTTCAATCTCCGTTCCCCACACCAGGGAGTTGTTACGAGTGTGGAGAGTTTGGAAATATGTGGAGGCAGTGTCCTCGTCTTCTTGAGGGTCCGTCTCAGCAGAGGAGTCAGCCCTCGACTTCAGCTCCAGTTACTTCACCTCCCGCTCAAGCAGCCAGGGGTGGGGGTTAGTCAGCCAGGGGTCGCCCAAGAGGGGGAGGTCGATCAGGTGGTGGTCAAGCTCGTTTCTATGCACTCCCAGCCAGACCAGATGGTATTGCTTCAGATGTGGTGATTACAGGTATTGTCTCAGTCTGCCACAAACATGCCTCTGTATTATTTGATCCAGGTTCCACCTTTTCATATTTGTCGTCATATTTTGCTCATTATCTGGATACGCCCCGTGAGTCTCTTGTTTTGTCTGTTCGTGTATCTACTTCGGTGGGCGATAGTGTTGTTGTAGACCGTGTATACCGATCGTGTGTGGTGACTATTGGGTGTCTGGAGACCCGAGTGGACCTTCTGTTACTTTATATGGTGGATTTCAATGTGATTATGGGCATGGATTGGTTGTCCCCGTGTCATGCTATATTGGACTGTCATGCTAAGACAATGACGTTGGCTATGCCGGGTGTTCCACGGATTGCGTGTTGAGGTTCGACAGATTTTGTTCCCAATAGGGTGGTTTCATTTCTAAAGGCCTAGCGGATGGTTGGGAAAGGTTGTCTTTCATACCTAGCCTTTGTGAGGGATGTCAGTGCAGAGACTCCTAGTATTGATTCTGTTCCTGTAGTGAGGGATTTTCCCGATGTGTTTCCTGCAGACCTGCCGGGCATGCCACCGAACAGGGATATTTATTTTGGTATTGATCTGGTGCCGGGCACTCAGCCCATTTCTATTCCACCGTATCATATGGCATTAGCGGAGTTGAAGGAGTTGAAGGAGAAACTTCAAGAACTCCTTGATAAGGGGTTTATTCGGCCTAGTGTGTCGCCGTGGGGTGCGCCTATCCTATTTGTGAAAAAGAAGTATGGCACGATGAGAATGTACATTGATTACAGGCAGTTGAACAAGGTTACAATTAAGAACAAGTATCCTTTGCCTCGCATTGATGATTTGTTTGACCAGCTTCAGGGAGCGAGGGTGTTCTCCAAGATTGATCTCCGTTCAGGGTATCACCAGTTGAAGATCAGGGACTCGGATATTCTTAAGACAGCTTTCAGGACCCGATATGGTCATTATGTGTTCCTCGTGATATCTTTTGGGCTGACCAATGCCCCAGCAGCGTTCATGCATTTGATGAATAGCGCGTTCCGGCCTTATCTCGATTCGTTCGCTATTGTTTTCATTGATGATATTCTGGTATACTCGCGTAGTCAGGAGGAGCACACGGAGCATTTGAGAGTTTTGTTGCAGAGATTGAGGGAGGAGAAGCTTTATGCAAAGTTCTCCAAATGTGAGTTTTGGCTCAGTTCAGTGGCTTTCTTGGGGCACGTGGTGTCTAGTGAGCGTATTCAGGTTGATCCGAAGAAGATAGAGGCGGTTCAGAGTTAGCCCAGACCGTCCTCAGCCACAGAAATTCGCAGCTTCCTTGGTTTGGAGGGTTATTACCGTTGGTTTGTTCAGGGATTTTCATCTGTTTATTCAGGTGGTCGGATGAGTGTGAGGCGAGCTTTCAGAAGCTCAAGACTGCCTTGACCACGGCTCCAGTATTGGTTTTGCCATCAGCTTCAGGTTCATATACTGTGTATTGTGATGCTTCGAGAGTTGGTATTGGGTGTGTGTTGATGCATGAGGGTAGAGTTATTGCTTATGCTTCTCGTCAGTTGAAGCCCCATGAGAAGAACTACCCTGTTCATGATCTAGAGTTGGCTACCATTGTTCACGCGTTAAAGATTTGGAGGCATTATCTGTATGGTGTGTCTTGTGAGGTGTTTTCTGATCATCGTAGCCTCCAGCACTTGTTCAAGCAGAAGGATCTCAATTTGAGGCAGCGGAGATGGTTGGAGCTGCTAAAGGATTATGATATTACTATCTTGTACCATCCGGGAAAGGCCAATGATGTGGCCAATGCTTTGAGTAGGAAGGCGGTGAGTATGGGAAGTTTGGCGTATATTCCTGTCGGGGAGAGACCTCTTGCAGTTGATGTTCAAGCCTTGGCCAATCGGTTCGTGCGGTTGGATATTTCGGAGCCCAGTCGGGTATTGGCTTGTGTGATTTCTCGATCTTCCTTATTTGATCATCAGAGAGTGCCAGTATGATGATCCTTATTTGCTTGTCCTTAAGGACAGAGTTTAGCACGACGATATGTGACTATAGGTGATGATGGGGTATTGAGGATGCAGGGACGGATTTGTGTGCCCTATGTGGATGGGCTTCGGGAGTTGATCTTAGAGGAGGCCCATAGCTCGCGGTATTCCATTCATCCGGGTGCCGCGAAGATGTATCAAGAGTTGAGATAGCATTATTGGTGGAGAAGAATGAAGAAGGATATTGTGGAATTTGTAGCTCGTTGTCTCAATTGTCAGCAGGTGAAATATGAGCATCAGAGACCGGGTGGCTTGCTTCAGCAGATGGATATTCCAGAGTGGAAGTGGGAGCGGATCACCATGGACTTCGTAGTTGGGCTCCCACGGACTTTGAAGAATTTCGATGCTATTTGGGTGATTGTGGACTGGCTGACCAAGTCCGCGCACTTCATTCCTGTGTGTACTACCTATTCCTCAGAGCGGTTAGCAGAGATTTATATCCGAGAGGTTGTTTGCCTGCATTGGGTTCCATTTTCCATCATTTCAGAAAGAGGTACTCAGTTTACTTCACAGTTTTGGAGGGTCGTGCAGCGAGAGTTGGGTACTCAGGTTGAGTTGAGCACAACTTTTCACCCTCAAACGGAGGGCAGTCCGAGCGCACTATTCAGATATTGGAGGACATGTTGTGCGCTTGTGTCATTGATTTTGGAGGGTCATGGAGTTTGGTATAAGTTTGGTTAGTGGTATATGACTTGCTAGTGCTTTTGGTTGATGTCCCGGGGGCCTCGGGGTGATTTCGGATGGTTGACGGGGAGTTGAGAGCTGAATTTTTGCAGCTGAAGCTGCTGAATTTGCTGTCATAACCGCACCTACGGATTGGGGACTGCAGGTGCGGGATCGCAGAAGCGAAAGAGAAACCGCAGATGCGGCCATGGGCAAGGAGGTCAGAAGGCGCAGGTGCGGAAGTTTCAGTGCACCTGTGAGACGGCAGGTGCGGAAGGATGTGCGCAGGTGCGGCTCCAGGGGTTTAAGTGAAAATCGCAGGAGCGGTTTGGTTGACCGTAAAATCGGCTCCGCAGGTGCGAAAAATGGACCGCAACGAAAACCCTGGGCTAGAAAGTATATAAACCCTCCTTCGCGATTTTTGATTTGTTCTTCACCATTTTCATACGGGTTTGAGCTTGAGGGAGCAAATTGAAGAGGGATTTCAAAGGAATTTCGTGGAGGTAAGGTTTTTGGACCCAAAACTTATTTATATGATGGTTTCTAACTGATTAGGCTTGAAATTTATGGAAATTAGTGGTTAAAAATTGAAGAACTAGTGCTTGAAATTGGAGACCTTAGATTAAGGATTTGAGGGGTCGTTTGTGGTCCGATTTTGGTATATTTGATATGTACGAACTCGTGAGAATGTAAGGATTCTATTGATGTGACTTTTAATGGATTTCGAGACGTGGGCCCGGGGGGCGGATTTGGTCAATTTCGGGTTTCTTGATGAAATTTGATTATTTTCGCATGGGCTTCATTCCCCTAGCGTATTCTAATGTTATGATTCTGATTTTGGGTAGATTCGACGTGACTTGAGGCCGAGTCGAGAGGCAAGGGCATTGCGGAGTAGTATTTTATCCGGTTTGAGGTGAATAACCATTGTAAATCTAGACCTGAGGGTATGAAACCCCGGTATTTCGTATCGTTTTAATAAATGAGGTGACACACATGCTAGGTGACGAGCATGTGGGTGTGAACCGGTAGGGATTGTGACTTGGTCCATCCCGTAGCGGCTATTAAGCCGCGTATTTGATTTGAAATCTTATGATATTCTATATTTTAGAGATTTATACTATATTTTGGGTTGTACGCCGTGTTTGGGGCCTTGTGCCGACCTGTCTAGACCCTTAGGGGTATTTTTGCTACTTTCCTCACTCTATTTGATTTGAAAGCATATCCTCAGTCCTGTTTTATCTGTTTATTGCTTAAAACCGGTTTCATTACTATACTTCTTAATATATGAAAACTGTTTGGGCTGAGTTCCCTGATTTTCACCAATATGCCCGAGAGGCCGTGAGGTTAATGATTGAGAGAGGTTGAGGACCTAATTGTGAGGATTATACGGATCAGGCTGCACGCCGCAGCGATATATATTGGGTCGGGCTGCGCGCCACATCGATATGACGCTTGGGCTGTAGGAGCCCCTCCGGAGTCTGTACACCCTAGTGCGCATAGTCGACTATAAACTATGGATCGGGCCGCACGCTGCAACGGTTACTATTATTATTATTATTATTATCAGATATATATTGAGCCAGAGTGCTGAGTGTGAGTACTAATTGATGAGAGCTGAGTCACAGTGCCTGAGAGGCTTGCCCGAGGGGCTATACTTATGAGTGATACCTTGCCCGAGGGGCTTGTTTATGACATTATGTTGTTTTCACTCTACTTTTATTCTGAACGTCTGTTGGAAAATGTTGAATAAATGTCTTTAAAAGGATTTCAATTGAAACTGGAGTTTTATGAGATTACTAATTATTGAACTGCAGATTTGACTTGATATTTCTGTTGAAATCTCTTATATATGATTTTTAAATGCTCGTCACTGCACTCAAACTATATTTACTTTAGTTACTTACTGAGTCGGCGTACTCACGTTACTCCCTGCACCTTGTGTGCAGATCCAGGTGCCCGAGCATCAGAGTGAGAGCTTCCAGCACTCTCAGAGTCGTATCCGAAGGTCGCAAGGTAGCTACACGGCGTTCGCAGCCCTGCCTTCCTCCTTCCTATCTTAGTGTTTTGTTATGTTTAGACTTACTATGTATTATTCAGACATTGTTGGGTTGTACTTAGAGGCTCATGACTAGTGACACCGGATTCGGGCTGTGTTAGAATATTTTGTACTGGTTTTCCGCTTATTTCTGATAGTTAATATATTTCATATGAAGAATTTGAGACTTAATCGTTTTAGAAAATGATTTTATTTGATGTGGTAAATATTGGTTTGGCTTGCCTAGTACTGTGATAGGCGCCATCACGACCGGGGTATTTGGGGTCGTGACAAGATCCTTCTTATCGTTTCTACATTCATCCACCAAATAGTCCTGGTACTCATTTAGTTATACCCCCTTTTGATGGTACTAGTTTTGTCGTATGGAGGAAAAGCATGACTGTTTCTATGTCTGCCAAAAATAAATTGGGCTTGATTAATAGTAGACATGATAAGCCTTCAATAGATTTCTTTATTATCCCATTTGGGAAAGGTGCAATGATATGGTGATCGTTTGGATCACCATTATCTCTCTAGGGACATTGCCACCGTGTCTTGGGGTATGACACTGCTAGGGAAATATGGTTAGATATAATGAAAGATTTGGACAATCTAGTGGGTCCAAATTCATTCAGATTCATAGGGAAATTGGAGCTATCTCTCAAGGGACTTCAGATATTGCATCATACTTTACTAGGTTGCGAAGTCTTTGGGTTGAAATGAGTACTGCGTATGTAGGACATGTTTGTTCTTGTGGATCTTTACCCAAGTTTATTGAACTCAAGCTCTTTTGGTTTCTAACTGGGCTTAATGAGTCTTACTCTATATTTAAGAGTATATTCTTATGATGACTACACTTCCTACTGTTAGTAGAGCCTATTCTATGCTACAACATGATGAGAAACAGAGGGAATCTTCTCACACATCAGTCTTCTCCCATGAGTCAGTTTCTTTCTCTGCCTCTTCTACACCTTCTGGTAATTAGAAAACTTTTAATGAAAGGTTTCATTTAAGTCAAGAAAGCCTGGGTAAGGTGTGTGAATGTACTGTAAGTATTGTAAAAGTCAGTTAACACTATTGAAAAGTGCTACAAGTTGCATAGGTTTCCTTCTGATTTGAATTCACACAGCCAAAAAGATCTGCCTCCTTTGTTCATGCTGACA
The DNA here is from genome assembly GCF_001879085.1 of Nicotiana attenuata. NCBI lineage: Eukaryota > Viridiplantae > Streptophyta > Magnoliopsida > Solanales > Solanaceae > Nicotiana > Nicotiana attenuata. The sequence continues at coordinate 140,343 of NW_017672798.1, read as the reverse complement.
CTTCATCCAGTGAGTCTTCAATTCCATCTCCTCCTTCCTAACCTGGGAATCATCAACCCATGGCTTAAGCTAGGAGCAACATCAATATCTTGTGTCCCTTCTATAGCAAGCAAATATTTCTCCTCCAACAATTTTGGTTCTTCTATAGAGACATTTGGCTATGCTCATTTTGCTGAAAAGTTTTGTGGTTAATTCTGTTGATTTTCAAGTTTGTGCATCTTCTCTGTTAAGTGATTATACTTAGATTTTAGATTCAAGGTTTACTAACCACATGACTCCTCACAAACAGTTTTTTCACAATCTAAAATCATTACCTAAACCATTCTTAATCACTCTCCTTCATGGATATAAAGTGAAAGTTATCTCAACTGGTTCTTTACACCTTAGGATTGACATAACTGTACATAATGTCCTTCTTGTGCCTTTATTTTAATTTAACTTGATCTCATTATATCAACTTCTTCTTCAACTTAGTTGTTTTGCAATACTTACCATTTCTAATTCCTATTTACAAGGCCCTTCTCTGAAGAGGCCACTCAAAATTAAAAAATCTACTAATCGTCTGTATTTTCTCCATCTTGATGATGCTGCTTCACTCTCTATGTCAGTTTCATCTACTGCTTACAATGCTTCTGATTTTACTATATCTTCTTGCCCTATTTTAACTAATCAGTCTTGTAATGTTTATACTTCTGCACCTACACATGTAACTACTCTTCCCTTAGTACCCATTCTTATTCATCTTCTAGTATCAATAAAATTTGATTTGTTTTGCCACCAAACACTAGGCCACATGCCTTTTTCTAGAATGAAGTCTATTCGATTTGTTTCTATCAAGGTTTCCTGTAATCAGTATTTTATTTACTCTTTTTGCTATATGGCTAGACAACAAAGATTATTATTTCCTGACAGTTCCATCCATACATATGCTCTTTTTCAGTTAGTACACATTGATATTTGTGGCCCCTACCATACTATTACCTATAATGGTTTCCGATATTTCTTGACTGTAGATGATTTTGCAAGAGTCACCTGGACTCATCTACTCTACTATAAGGGAAATGTTTTATCCGTCATTAAGGCTTTTACTTCTGTGACAATAACACACTTTCATACCCAGTTCAAAGTTTTAGGTTCGATAATTCCTTTGATCTTGGTACTAGTTCTGAGGCCAAATTCTTTTTCTCTTCTCAAGGTATTTTACACCAGACCACCATCCCATACACCCCACAGCAAAAAATGGGATTGTAGAGAGAAAACATAAGCACTTACTGACTTCCTCTACTTCTCATCTGATTTGCAAGCTCAAGAAGTCTTTGTATGGCTTCAAGCAGGCTTCTAGACAAGAGTTCACTAAGCTGTCTGAAGCTCTGTTGTCTAGAGGCTATACTTTTAGCAAAAATGATTATTCTTTGTTCACTAAGTTTGTTGTTTGGTCTCTCACTGCAATGGCTGTCTATGTTGATGATATTTAGCTAGCTGGGGAGAACATTTCTGAGTTGGAAAGTGCCAAAGCCTTCTTAGATGCACAATTCAAGGTTTAGGATTTGGGGTCCATTCATTACTTCTTGGGTTTGGAGGTCACTCACACTCCTCACAAATTCTTCATGAGCCAACAGAAGTTTACTTCTGATTTACTAGCTGAATTTAACTGTCAGAATTTCACCTCAGTGATGACACCTCTGGATTCTTCCATCAAATTGGTTGCTGACATGGGAGAACCACTATATGTTCCCAGCACTTATAGGAGGATCATTGGAAAGTTGAATTTTCTTCTACATAATCGGCCCGACATTGCTTTTTCTGTTCAACACCTTAATTAGCCAATTCTTGCAGGCTCTTCAAATTTCCCATATGGTGATTGTTATCCATGTCCTTAGGTATCTCTCTGTTGCTCCTGATCATGGGATCCTGCTATCTAATTCTTATGATTGTTCTCGTATGGCCTATACTGATTCTAATTAGGCTGCTTGTGCCCAATCTCGGACGTCTGTCACCAATTATTATATCACACTTGGGGGCTGTCCTATATCTTGGAAGAGTAAGAAAGCAACCTACCATTTCACTATCTTCTGCTGAGGTAGAATACCGGGCTTTGAGCATGGTTGTAGCAGAAATTTCTTGGCTGATAAGGGTCATTGCTAATCTTGGCCTGTTGATCTCCTCTCCTATCCATGTTTATTGTGATTCAAGCACCACTTCATATTCTCGGAATTCTATTTTTCATGAGCGTACATAATACATTGAGATTGATCGCCACTATGAGCGTGCTAGTAATCATTCTGGCTTGGTATCATTCCATTTTGTTCCCAATTCTGAACAGTTGGCTGATATTTTGACCAAGTCCTTTCCAGGCCACCTCCATCGTCATCTGTTTGGCAAGTTTGGTGTGCTCTCACCCTCAAGCTTTGAGGGGGAGGGGGGGGGGGGG
>NW_017672798.1:112552-137892 GCF_001879085.1 Nicotiana attenuata | reverse complement strand
GAGTTTGGCTCGCACGTCACCGTGTAGGCGGTGGGGGGGGGGGGGGAAGGGGTGTTGGACAACATATGCCCGATACAACATAGGATCAATTATAGCTAAAGCAGTCCCTCTGTACATGTTATATATTTATATGTAATAGACACAATTTGTAGAGGTTAGCCATAATTTTACACTTACTTGATGGACACTTTCATTTGTATATAAACAAATAGATGATTCTGGAATGAAGTGACAAAACATTTCATTTCTACAGATCAGATATTTCTCTCTCTCTCTTCGTCTCGCATATCTCTTTCTTTTTTTATGGAGTTTGTACAATAATCAAGCTCCTTCTCACTTAACAGAGAAAGAGAAAGAGAGAGAGACCATAATGAAGAGAGTAATGAAATGGTGATGATGTTTTCTACTAACATAGCTATAATTTAAAAAAATAGTGCAAAAATCTAACCACAGAAATAATTTAGCGGCACACGACCCCGTTTTCTCCACGCTGCTTCTTCTTCTTCTAATAAGTTATTAATCTGCTTTATTAACTACTAATTGGAAACATAAAAATTAATATTATAGTTAAAAAAAGTCGAGGAGTTCATAACTAATGGAAAAATCTATTGAGAAGAATAGTGGAAAAGCGCATAAATGTTGAAAGGAGTTTACGAATAATGGTCCAACTTTTTTATTTGAGCATTAAGGAGTGTAAAGACAAGGTAAGAGGACAAATAATTAGGGTTCCACTCAACCAATCCGAAGAGCTTTTAACTAGTCTGGTACAGTTCAAATAATATTTTGAAGTTTAATTACTTAAGTTCGAACTCCAAGTCAATTGTTGTAGGCACGGACTCTGTTTTAAAAGGCAGAATTGGAACTCGCCCGGAGCTCGCCCTGTGGCGGAGCACTCGTAAAACGCTCCTGGGCTTATGTGTGGGGCTTAGTTCCGCGAGACTTACGCCTCGGCCGTCGGGGCTTACGCCCCGGACACGCCCAACGCCCAGCGTACTGGGCTCGCCTAATAGAATTTTATGCAATTGTATGTAACTAACCTTGTAAATCCTCAAATTTTCTTAATAAATCGTTGACTATTCAAAAATTACTTTTTTCTTAATCATAAATCATCAAGTTGAGAGTATTTTATGTCATAATAAAAATAAAAATTATTGCATGTTATCTACTAAGACTACTATGATAGTATATTTTAAATAAATCTTTCATTTAAAAGTATTTATTTATTAACTTTTGTTATGTTTTTATTGTTAGGATTTGCCCTGAATTTCGAATCTATTAGGACTCTCTTTCTTGAACGAATGGAAAAGGACTCCTAAAAGGATTAAATCTCCTTAATATGTCTTATCCTTTTATTCGAAGACAAGTGTTGCACATCTATAAATTAAGGATCTCTACTTCTCACAAGAGCACAAAAAAAAAATATCCACAATAGTCATTAAAGAGTTTTGTTTAAGGGAGATTTTTCTCTTCATAGTTTTTCTTCTTTTATATTAGTTTTATCATATGTAGATCAATTTACCAAATCATTATAAACTATTATGCTTAGTTTAGTATATTTTTCTTTTGTCGTCTGATTTATCGTCCACCAAGCTTTGTATTGTTAGTTTCTGTATGCACCATGCTATTTCGATCCCAACAAGTGGTATCAGAGCCAATGGTTCAGATTCAACGGTTGAACGAGGTTGAAGACATATTCAATGCGTTTTTAGATCAAGACGATAATGAAGATTTATTCAGCATACTACATGTGGAGATAAATTTACAATCACAATTGTATTCAAAACGCCTGCTGTTGCATCTCTCTTTTTAACCCATATTTTGGCACGCTTTTAACCAATGCCAGTTTTAAGTCATGCCTACTTGCAACGCATGCGTTCCAATGCCAGTTTTAACTCACGCTTCTTTTTAATGCATGGGCTTCTTTTACCCCATGTTTATTCTTAACACGTGGGCTCCTTTTAACCCATACTTGGGCTTCTTTTAACCAATACCAAGATCTTTCAACCTATACCGATTTTTATTCATGGTAAGCAGCAGTGATGAAGATTATGTGAAGAAGGTGAATCAACTTTGTCAAGAAAATTCAGGCCAAGGGGAGATTGTTAGGATTCACCCTGAATTTCGAATCTATTAGGACTCTCTTTCTTGAAGGAATAGAAAAGGACTCCTAAAAGGATTAAATCTCCTTAATATGTCTTATCCTTTTATTCGAAGACAAGTCTTGCACATCTATAAATTAAGGATCTCTACTTCTCACAAGAGCACAAAAAAAAAATCCACAATGTAGTCATTAAAGAGTTTTGTTTAAGGGGAGATTTTTCTCTCCATAGTTTTTCTTCTTTTATATTAGTTTTATCATATGTAGATCAATTTGCCAAACCATTATAAACTATTATGCTTAGTTTAGTATATTTTTCTTTGTCGTCTGATTTATCGTCCACCAATCTTTGTATTGTTAGTTTCTGCATGCACCATGTTATTTCGATCCCAACATTTATTATATTAGTCCACAATTGTTTTTATAATTATTTTTCTAAATATTATTTTTTTTCACGTTTACGAGATACAATACTTATTAATTTAATTGCTCAGTAGTAGCTAATAATTATTTACAAATAATTAGTTATCATCATATAGTATGATGAATTATGTGTCACTTTATTAACTTGTTGAAACTTCAAAAAAAATGATGTTAGAGTATCATAGCTAAATTGTGAATTATATTTTAATTTATATAATTTCTCTTTCAAATAGAAAGCATATTAAATAAAACTGAGTATTTTAAAAAAAATCAAATTATAATATCAAAATTCTTTCAAGATTCATTACTACTTAAGAGATACATATAAGATTTCGCATCGCATACATTACTTTTGATGTTTGAGTTGTAACGATGTTGCAGCTAATTTGCATATTATGATGTATGTCATACTTTTTGTATTATTCATAGTTGAATTATAATTTATAAATATTTAAATGGATTATTTGTTATAATTTTGTGATTTTAATGTAATTTTTATAATTAGTTTTTATTTTATACTATCTTAAAATTCTTGAAATTAGTAAAATTTAAAGATCCGTGGGACTTACGCCCCATGTCTCAGGGCTTACGCCTCGCCTCGTCTGAGGTAAAACGCCTCGCCTCACGTCCCGCCTTTTAAAACATTGGGCACGGATATTAGGGATTTTTTCCTTCCTATACTATATATGAAACTTTATTACCAAATATATGCATAGTATCTAAATTACCCGCCCAATCCACATTTTTCCTACAACTTCTGTACCATTCGTTTATTAGGAATTAATAGGGCAGAATCTTCCCTTAATAACGCGCGAAAAATCAGGAAAGAATCTTGGGATTGATTTATTCTACATTAAATTCAAGTTTTGAAACGGAAAGGAGATTTCGCATCTGCGTAATTTACTCTTAAACTACAATTCAAAAATTTAACCCAAAAAAAAGTACGAACAGCTTCAACAAACTGAATTCAAATTGTAGAATTCAAATCTTCGAGATTCAACAACTCAAAATTGCTATATTCCGTTCTTCGTCCTTTTCAGAAATCAAATTGGCGATCATATATCTGTTCTTCATCTTTTTTTCTCTCAATTTAGAAATCCAAAAAAAACAAAAAATTTAGAATGATATGGGGGTTCGTGTGTATATGGAGACCAGAAAGGAGAATAAAAACATAGGTTCATATCCGTTATGTGTAAGTGTACGAGATTTCAATATGGAATTGGCAATCACCAACGATAACACAAGTGCAGGTTTGTATAGTTCGAAATTGCATAGAATTATGGTTTTACGGTATTATCTACAAAATTACTACATTTACCTACAATTAAACTACAAATCAGTTTAATGAAAGAATAAAGCAATGTTATTTTCAAAATTATCTACAAAGTTACTACATTTATACGACAAAATAAACTACAATCTATGATTAGAAATTGTTGATTTCAAAATGTCCGACATCATAAAATGGATGACTACAAAATTTTCACTATATCTACAAATTATCTACAATTGAAATGGGAATTGGGATATTAAAATTCAATGTATCCAGTTTGTAGATATTTTGTAGATAAATTGTAGATTATTTGTATTCTGATTGTAGATGCATTGTTTTCTGTTTTCACAAATCCAAAACGACTAAAACTTCTACAAAATCTTCTGCAAAAAACAGTCTACAATTTATCTACAATTGTTCTACAGTTTATCTACAATTTCTGCAATATGTCTTCTTGTGACGATCCAAAGGGTCATCACCGGATTTCTCTCTTTTCCGTGCTTCCGAGGCCTTGAAAACCTCATTTCTGCTTGCCTCGATTTGCGTGCGCAGTCCGTGCGCGTAGCCGGAAAGCTTATATGTTAAATTCTGTGAAAAATTTCAAAATGTAGCTTTAAAATGATTAAAGTTGACTTTGGTCAACATTTTTGGTAAACGGACCCGGACCCGTGATTTGACGGTCCCGGAGGGTCCGTAGAAAAATATGAGACTCGGGCATATGCCCGGAGTCGAATTTCGAGGTCGAGTGCCCGAGAAATGAATTTTTCTGTGAAATTATTTTTCTGAAATTATTAAGGAAAATGGAAATGAAAATGGATTAAAAGACTATGGTATCGGGCTCGTATTTTGGTTCCGACGCCCGGTACAAGTCTTAAATATGTGTTAAGCGCTTTCTGTAAAGTTTGGTCGAAATCGGATGTCATTTGACGTGTTTCGGACCTAAATATCTAAAATTTGAAGTTATGAAGTTTGAAATGAAAATGATGATCTTGGGGCTTGATTCAATGATTTTGATGTTATTTTGGCGATTTGATCGCTCGAGTAAGTTCGTAGGATATTATTGAGTTAGTGTGTGTGATTGGTTAGGAGCCCCGAGGGCTCGGGAGTGAATTGGAGGTGGTTCGGGGTGTTTTTACACTTAGAAAAATAGCAGATTTTGCTTCAGCTGTTGCAGAGCCCATTTCCACTCGGGAAGCTCAATCCTCTGAAACAAACCACCAGGCCTCTGATGCTCATACTTAACCTGCTGACAGTTCAAACATCGAGCCACATATGCAACAATATCTTTCTTCATCCTACGCCACCAATAAAGCTGCCGCAAGTCCTGATACATCTTCGCGGCGCCCGGGTGAATAAAATACCGAGAGCTATGGGCCTCCGCTAAGATCGGCTCTCGAATCCCATCGACATTGGGCACACAAACTCGCCCCTGCAACCTCAAAACACCATCATCATCTAAGGTCACCTTCGTGGCACCTCCACGCTGCACCGTGTCTCTCTGGACACACAAATGGGGATCATCAAACTGCCGATCACGGATACGCTCCAATAATGAAGAACGAGAGACCGTACAATCTAACACTCTGCTAGGCTCAGAAATTTCCTACCTCACCAATCGATTGGCCAGGGCCTGAATATCCAAAGCAAGCGGTCTCTGGCTGACCGGAACATAAGGAAGACTACCCATGCTGATGGACTTCCTTCTCAATGCATCGGCCACCACATTGGCTCTCCCCGGGTGGTACAAAATAGTAACATCATAATCATTCAATAGCTCCAACCACCTCCTCTGCCTCAAGTTCAACTCCTTCTGCTTGAACAAGTACTGCAGACTCTTGTGATCAGTGTACACCTCACACGTCACACCATATAGGTAATGCCTCCAAATCTTCAAAGCATGAACAATGGCTGCCAACTCGAGATCATGAACCGGATAATTCTTCTCGTGGATCTTCAACTGCCTCGAAGCATAAGCAATGACTCTGCCATCCTGCATCAATACCGCACCAAGCCCAATACGGGAAGCATCACAATACACTGTATAGGGTCCTAAGCCTGTGGGCAAAACCAATATCGGTGCTGTAGTCAGAGCTGTCTTGAGCTTCTGAAAACTCGCCTCACACTCATCCGACCATATGAACTGGGCACCCTTCTGGGTCAATCTGGTCATCGGGGCTGCAATAGATGAAAATCCCTCCACGAACCGGCGGTAATAACCTGCTAACCCCAAGAAACTCCGAATCTTTGTAGCTGATGCTGGTCGAGGCCAGTTCTTCACTGCCTCAATCTTCTTCGGGTCCACCTGAATACCCTCTGCTGATACAACATGACCCAGGAATGCAACCGAACTCAACCAGAACTATGGGTATTGTGGAGACCAATGGGGTCGACTTCATCACCTTTCGACTGGCAGGATCCGCCAAGACTTGGTGGAGGGACTATTGTTTATCCTGACCAGCAGGGTCGCCATCATTGACTTGGGGCCAGTTTGCAGAGTTGTTTTTGGAGAAGTTTCTCCCAATTACTCAGTGAGAGGCTCTTCGCAGGCAGTTCGAGCGCCTCCAGCAGGGCTCTATGACAGTCACACAGTATGTGACTCGGTTCATTGATCTGGCACACTATGCTGTTGTTATACTCCCCACCGAGAGAGAGAGGGTGCGGAGGTTTATTGATGGATTGATTCAGCCGATCCGTCTTCAGATGGCTATGGGAGCTGGTAGTGAGATTTCTTTTCAGGAGGCGGCCAATGCGGCCCATAGAGTTGAGATGGCTCTTGCACGGGGAGGTGGTCATGGGTCAGACAAGAGACCCCGTCATGCAGGTAGATTCAGTGGTACCTCGTCTGGAGGTGGGGATTCTTATGGTAGAGGACATCCTCCGAGGCCCTTTCAGTCAGCCCTACAGGTCTCACATGGTACTCCAGGTGGTCGTGGCTCTCAGCCGCAGCCTTCTTACCAGCAGCTTTTCAGTTCACCATCAGCACCTATCAGCGCACCACCACTCCGTTATTCTCAGCAGCCGAGGGCTTGTTACACGTGTGGCGACACGAGACATATTGCCAGATATTTCCCTCGAGCTTCTGACAACTCTCAGCAGCAGGGTCCTCGTCCTATGATTCAGGCATCAGGTGATCCGCAGGCCGCCCAGCCAGCTAGAGGCAGGGGTAGAGGCCATAGAAGTGGAGGTAGAGATCATAGAGGTGGAGCTCGGACCGCCAGAGGTAGAGGTCAGCCAGCAGCCGATCGTCCCAGAGACATAGTTCAGGGAGGTGGGGCCCAGCCCCGGTGTTATGCTTTGCCAGCCAGGCTAGTGGCTGAGTCTTCAGATGCTGTTATTACAGGTACTATTCTGGTCTGTGATAGGGATGCTTCAGTGCTATTTGACCCTGGGTCTACGTATTCATATGTGTCGTCCTATTTTGCACCCTACCTGACTATGCCTAGTGATGCCTTGGGTATTCCTGTTTATGTATCTACACCGGTGGGTGATTCTATAGTAGTTGACCGAGTTCATCGTTCTTGTGTGGTCGTGTTTGAGGGTCTTGAGACCCGTGTTGATTTATTGCTCTTAGACATGGTGGATTTCGACGTTATATTAGGGATGGATTGGTTGTCCCCGTATCATGCTATCTTGGATTGTCACGCCAAGACTGTGACCTTGGCTTTGCCAGATTTACCCCGATTGGAGTGGAGAGGGACCCCAGGTCATGCCACCCGCAGTGTTATCTCATATGTGAAGGCTCGACGCATGGTCGAGAAGGGGTGTCTAGCTTATCTGGCGTATGTTCGCGATTCCAGCACAGAGGTTCCTTCTATTGATTCTGTTCCTATTGTTCGGGAGTTCCCCGAGGTTTTCCCTTCAGACCTGCCAGGCATGCCGCCCGACAGGGATATTGATTTCTGTATTGACCTGGCCCTAGGCACTCAGCCCATTTCTATTGCGCCGTATCGCATGGCCCCGCCGGAGTTGAAGGAGTTAAAGGACCAGTTGCAAGACTTGCTAGAGAAGGGTTTTATCAGGCCTAGTGTTTCTCCTTGGGGTGCGCCGGTGTTATTTGTGAAGAAAAAGGATGGATCGATGAGGATGTGCATTGATCACCGGTAATTGAACAAAGTGACGATAAAGAACAAGTATCCACTGCCGAGGATTGATGATTTGTTTGACCAGCTTCAGGGTGCAAAGGTGTTTTCAAAGATAACTTGAGATCTGGCTACCATCAGCTAAGGATTAGGGCATCCGATGTCCCTAAGACAGCATTCCGCACTCGGTACGGGCATTATGACTTCCTGGTCATGTCGTTTGGGTTGACCAATGCCCCAGCAGCATTCATGGAGTTGATGAACCGAGTGTTCGGGCCATATTTGGACATGTTCGTGATAGTCTTTATTGATGATATTTTGGTGTACTCCCGCAGCCAGGAGGAGCACGAGCAGCACCTCAGAGTGGTTCTTCAGACTCTGAAGGATAGACAGTTGTATGCTAAGTTCTCGAAGTGCGAGTTCTGGTTGAGTTCGGTTGCATTCCTGGGTCATGTTGTATCAGTAGAGGGTATTCAGGTGGACCCGAAGAAGATTGAGGCAGTCAAGAACTGGCCTAGACCAGCATCAGCTACAGATTCGGAGTTTCTTGGGGTTAGCAGGTTATTACCGCCGGTTCGTGGAGGGATTTTCATCTATTGCAGCCCCGATGACCAGATTGACCCAGAAGGGTGCCCAGTTCAGATGGTCGGATGAGTGTGAGGCGAGCTTTCAGAAGCTCAAGACAGCTCTGACTACGGCACCGATATTGGTTTTGCCCACAGGCTCAGGACCCTATACAGTGTATTGTGATGCTTCCCGTATTGGGCTTGGTGCGGTATTAATGCAGGATGGCAGAGTCATTGCTTATGCTTCGAGGCAGTTGAAGATCCACGAGAAGAATTATCCGATTCATGATCTCGAGTTGGCAGCCATTGTTCATGCTTTTAAGATTTGGGGCATTACCTATATGGTGTGACGTGTGAAGTGTACACTGATCACAAGAGTCTGCAGTACTTGTTCAAGCAGAAGGAGTTGAACTTGAGGCAGAAGAGGTGGTTGGAGCTATTGAAGGATTATGATGTCACTATTTTGTACAACCCGGGGAGAGCCAATGTGGTGGTCGTTGCATTGAGTAGGAAGTACGCCAGCATGGGTAGTCTTGCTTATGTTCCGGTCAGCCAGAGACCACTTGATTCGGATATTCAGGCCCTGGCCAATCGATTTGTGAGGTTGGACATTTCTGAGCCTAGCAGAGTGTTAGCTTGTACGGTCGCTCGTTCTTCATTATTGGAGCGTATCCGTGATCCGCAGTTTGATGATCCCCATTTGTGTGTCCTGAGAGACACGGTGCAGCNTGTTCGACCAACTTCAGGGTGCAAAGGTGTTTTCAAAGATAGACTTGAGATCTGGCTACTATCAGCTGAGGATTAGGGCGTCCGATGTCCCTAAGACAGCATTCCGCACTCGGTACGGGCATTATGAGTTCGTGGTCATGTAGTTTGGGTTGACCAATGCCCCAGCAGCATTCATGGAGTTGATGAACCGAGTGTTCAGGCCATATTTGGACATGTTCGTGATAGTCTTTATTGATGATATTTTGGTGTACTCCCGCAGCCAGGAGGAGCATGAGCAGCACCTTACGGTGGTTCTCCAGACTCTGAGGGATAGTCAGTTATATGCCAAGTTCTCCAAGTGTGAGTTCTGGCTAAGTTCAGTAGCATTTCTGGGTCACGTTGTATCAGCAGAGGGTATTCAGGTGGACCCGAAGAAGATAGAGGCAGTCAAGAACTGGCCTCGACCAGCATCAGTTATAGAGATTCGGAGTTTCTTGGGGTTAGTAGGTTATTACCGTCGGTTCGTGGAGGGATTTTCATCTATTGCAGCCCCGATGACCAGATTGACCCTGAAGGGGGCCCATTTCAGATGGTCAGACGAGTGTGAGGCGAGCTTTCAGAAGCTCAAGACAGCTCTGACCTCAGCACCGATATTGGTTTTGCCCACAGGCTCAGGGCCTTATACAGTTTATTGTGATGCTTCCCGTATTGGGCTTGGTGCAGTATTGATGCAGGATGGCAGAGTCATTGCTTATGCTTCGAGGCAGTTGAAGATCCACGAGAAGAATTATCCGGTTCATGATCTCGAGTTGGCAGCCATTGTTCATGCTTTGAAGATTTGGAGGCATTACCTATATGGTGTGACGTGTGAGGTGTACAGTGATCACAAGAGTCTTCAGTACTTATTCAAGCAGAAGGAGTTGAACTTGAGGTAGAGGAGGTGGTTGGAGTTATTGAAAGATTATGATGTTACTATTTTGTATCACCCGGGGAGAGCCAATGTGGTGGCCGATGCTTTGAGTAGGAAGTCCACCAGCATGGGTAGTCTTGCTTATATTCCGGTCAGCCAGAGACCACTTGCTTGGGATATTCAGTCCTTGGCCAATCGATTTGTGAGGTTGGACATTTCTGAGCCTAGCAGAGTGTTAGCTTGTACGGTCGCTCGTTCTTCATTATTGGAGCGTATCCGTGATCGGCAGTTTGATGATCCCCATTTGTGTGTCCTGAGAGACACGGTGCAGCGTGGAGGTGCCACGAAGGTGACCTTAGATGATGATGGTGTTTTGAGGTTGCAGGGGTGAGTTTGTGTGCCCAATGTCGATGGGATTCGAGAGTTGATCTTAGCGGAGGCCCATAGCTCTCGGTATTTTATTCACCCGGGCGCCGCGAAGATGTATCAGGACTTGCGGCAGCTTTATTGGTGGCGTAGGATGAAGAAAGATATTGTTGCATATGTGGCTCGATGTTTGAACTGTCAGCAGGTTAAGTATGAGCATCAGAGGCCTGTTTCAGAGGATTGAGCTTCCCGAGTGGAAGTGGGAGAGGATTACTATGGATTTCGTTACTGGACTTCCGATGACTCGGAAGAAGTTTGATGCTATTTGGGTCATTGTTGATAGGCTGACCAAGTCAGCGCATTTTATTCCTGTTGCAGTCTCTTATTCATCGGAGAGGTTAGCTGAGATCTACATCCGAGAGATTGTTCGCCTTCATGGGGTGCTGGTATCTATTATTTCGGATCGGGGTACGCAGTTTACCTCGCGCTTCTGGAGAGCAGTTCAGCAGAGTTAGGCACCCAGGTTCAGTTGAGCACAGCGTTCCATCCTCAGACGGACGGCCAGTCCGAGAGGAATATTCAGATATTGGAGGATATGCTCCGAGCTGGTGTCATTGATTTTGGAGGCTCGTGGGACCAGTTTTTGCCTTTAGCAGAGTTCGCCTACAAAAACAGCTACCAGTCCAGCATTCAGATGGCTCCATATGAGGCGTTGTATGGTAGGCGATGTCGGTCTCCAGTTTGATGGTTTGAGCCGGGGGAGGCTCGGTTATTGGGTACAGATTTAGTTCAGGAGGCCTTGGATAAGCTCAAGATCATTCAGGACAGGCTTCGTTCGGCTCAGTCACGGCAAAAGAGTTATGCGGATCGTAAGCTTCGAGATGTAGCTTTCATGGTTAGTGAGCGGGTCTTGCTCCGAGTGTCGCCTATGAAGGGCTTGATGAGATTTGGGAAGAAGGGCAAGCTTAGCCCTAGGTTCATTGGCCCATAAGAGATTCTCGATCGTGTGGGAGAGGTGGCTTACAGACTTGCCTTGCCGCCCAGCTTGTCAGCATTGCATCCAGTGTTTCATGTGTCCATGCTTCGGAGGTATCACGGCGATCCAGCCCACGTGTTAGATTTCAGCACTGTCCAGTTGGACAAGGATCTGTCTTACGAGGAGGAGCCGGTAGCTATTCTAGACCGGCAGGTTCGACAGTTGAGGTCGAAGAGTTTTCCTTCGGTGCGTGTCCAGTGGAGAGGTCAGCCTCCTGAGGCATCGACCTGGGAGTCCGAGTCTGATATGCGGAGCCGTTATCCTCATCTATTTCCCGACTCAGGTACTTCTTTCTTTTGTCCGATCGAGGACGAACGGTTGTTTTAGAGGTGGAGAATGTGACGACCCAAAGGGTCATCACCGGATTTCTCTCTTTTCCGTGCTTCCGAGGCCTTGAAAACCTCATTTTTGCTTGCCTCGATTTGCATGCGCAGTCCGGGCGCGTAGCCGGAAAGCTTATATGTTAAATTCTGTGAAAAATTTCAAAATGTGGCTTTAAAATGATTAAATTTGACTTTGGTCAATATTTTTGGTAAACGGACCCGGACCCGTGATTTGACGGTCCCGGAGGGTCCGTAGAAAAATATGAGACTCGGGCATATGCCCGGAGTCGAATTTTGAGGTCGAGTGCCCGAGAAATGAATTTTTCTGTGAAATTGTTTTTCTGAAATTATTAAGGAAAATGGAAATGAAAATGGATTAAAAGACTATGGTATCGGGCTCGTATTGTGGTTCCGATGCCCGGTACAATTCTTAAATATGTGTTTAGCGCTTTCTGTAAAGTTTGGTCGAAATCGGATGTCATGTGACGTGTTTCGGACCTAAATATCTAAAATTTGAAGTTATGAAGTTTGAAATGAAAATGATGATCTTGGGGCTTGATTCAATGATTTTGATGTTATTTTGGCGATTTGATCGCTCGTGTAAGTTCGTAGGATGTTATTGAGTTAGTGTGTGTGATTGGTTAGGAGCCCCGAGGGCTCGGGAGTGAATTGGAGGTGGTTCGGGGTGTTTTTACACTTAGAAAAATAGCAGATTTTGCTTCAGCTGTTGCAGAGCCCATTTCCTCTTCGCGATCGCGTTCTTCATCCCGCGTTCGCGATGCCTTACTCCCTCTTTCTTCGCGATCGTGTAGGGTTATTTGACCCTGAGGGCTGAGTCTCCTTTTCCCCTTCGCGTTCGCGTTTGTACCCTCGCGATCGCGTATCTCTACAGAACTCCTTCATCGCGTTCGCGTGAAATCCCACGCGTCCGCATAGAACAGTTCCTGGACCCCAGCAATTTCCTTCTACGCGTTCGCGTCTCTCTCCACGCGATCGCGATAGCCTANATCCTAACTATCGCGAACGCGTAGCTTTACCAGCTTCCTCCATGTGTTCGCGTGACCCCTCACGCGTTCGCGTATAACAGTCCCTGGACCGCCCAACATTTTCTTCTACGCGTTCGCATTCTATTTCACGCGATCGCGATAGCCTACCCAGTTTACCCTTTGCGAACGCGGCCCCTCTCCCGCGAACGCGAAGGGCAATTTTGCCCAGCGAATTTTTAAGTTAAAAACAGAACAGTAGCTCGGGATTTTCATAAAAATACACGAACTCCTTTCTTCTCCAAGCACTTAGGCGTCCATTGAAGCTCCCTTTCATCAAAACTTCTTGGGTAAGCATTGTTCAACTTGTTTTCTTCAATTTCCTCTATTAATTACTAAATTCCTAGCCCTAAACCTTGAAATCAAAGTAGAAAATGGGGGTTTTGGGTAGAGTTAGGGCTTTGGGAATTTTGGGTGATTCAACCTCAATTTGGGGTCGAATCTTGAATAAATTATATATTTGAACTCGTGGGGTTATGGGTGATTGGGTTTTGGTCCGAGCCTCGTGTTTGGACCATGTGGGACCGGTGTCGAATTTTGGTGTTTTTGGAAGAATGATAGGAATTTCATTTCTAGGCTATGGGATTATGTTTTTGAGCCCTTATTGATATTATTGAACTAATTATGCCTAGATATCATTGTTTCGGAGTTGGATTGTAGAGGAAAGCCGGTATTAGAGAGTTGATTGCTATTCTTGGACCGAGGTAAGTGTTTGTTCTAACTTTGGCTTGAGGGAATAGGATTAGGATGTTATTTGCTACTTGCTAAAGTGTGGAGTACGGTGTATAGGCATGGTGACGGTTGTCTATGCACCGGAGTCTAACATGACCGTGAGTCTTAATTGCTTTTAATTCGAATGATGTGACACAACTTCCTTGTTTAATTGATAAATTTCATATAATGTGAACGGTTGAGGAAGAATTGTGATTGGTATATTTTGGAGCGTTGGCTCGAACAAGAATGTGATAGTTGAGAAAGAAGTGATTTAAAAGAGGATGTGTTGTGATTATTCCCTTGCCGGGACGTGTAGACTATTATTATGTACTCTCCCTTGCCGGGATATTTGGGCTTTTAGCTGTACCCTTGTCGGGTTAAAGTGTTATGTTGTCGAATTCCCCTAATAGGGCCTTCTTTACAAAGCCAAATATTTTGAACTATGATATGGGATCGTGTGGCACGCCGTCCACTTATATTCTATAATATGGGATCGTGTGGCACGCCGTCCACTTATATATATATATTATGAAATGGGATCGTGTGGCACGCCGACCACTTATATATTATGAAATGGGATCGTGTGGCACGCCGTCCACTTATGAATTAAGAAATGGGATCGTGTGGCGCGCCGACCACTTATATATGAGCTATGGTATTGAGGTAGTTTCGTCGTTATATCCGTTGATCTGTATTCGCTGTATTTTTTTCCCGAGCATGCCCCTTCCCCTTTTTAGTTGATATTCTCTGTTGTTATTTCTGTTGCCTTTGTATATATATACCTGCACGTAGGTTGTTTTTGGTAGGTCCTATCTAGCCTCGTCACTACTTCGCCGGGGTTAGGCCAGGCACTTACCAGCACATGGGGTCGGTTGTGCTGATGTTACACTTCTGTGCTTTTGCACAGATCATAGTACCGGAGCAGGAGCCTTTGGTCAGCAGTAGGAGCGTTGGGAGCTTACTTTAGTCCGGAGATTTTCGAGGTAGCTTGCTGGCGTCCGCATGGCCCGGAGTCTCTCTTATCTCTGTCTTTCGTTTGATTTCCCTTGTATCGGATCAGACAGTACTGTATTCTTATTCAGACTTCGTATTTAGCATTCAGTAGAAGTTCGTGAGTTAGTGACACCAGATCTGGGTAGAGGTGTATTTGAATTTCCGCATTTGGTTTCAGTTATTTATGTTTCGAGACTTCCGTTTTTATATTAATTGCCTCGTTCTTCTTTATACTATTAATGATGTTGAGAGAAGTGTTAAATTAATTGGCTTGCCTAGCTCCTATTAGTAGGCGCCATCACGACTCCCGAGGGTGGGAAATCCGGGTCGTGACAAGTTACCGGTGAAATCTCTAGCCCGCGACGCCTTTGCCCCTCAAGCCGACCTCCACGCGCGTCGAATCTAACCAAAACCACAAGGAATACATCACAATAGGCTAATGAATCATAACCCAATCGAAAAGACTCGAAAAATATCAAAAATCGCAAAGTTGGCAAAACCCGAGCCCCGGGCCCACTTCTCGGAAAATTACGAAATTCACATCACCGGATTCCTCGTCTCGCCACGAGTCCGTACATATCAAATTTACCAAAATCGGAGTCCAATTGACCCCTCAAATCCCTATTTTAAACTCTCTTAAGCGACCCGAATTTTTTTGAATGACGTCCTGAGGGTTTGAAAACCCCGGACTTGCACAACTTGGTTTTATGTTGAGATGAGACCCGCGTTCCATGACGAGCGCGGGGTCATTTACTATTGGGGACTGTGACTTGGTCCAGTCCGGATGATATTTTACCGCGTACTAGCAATGACTTGTTGTTTTCACTATGATTTGGGCTTATTGCCGACTGTTTGAACTCTTTATGAACTATCATCACTGTTTTCCTCACTGTTTGAAATATTATTTGAACTCAGTCCATGTGATTTACACTGTTTTCTTGAACTCAGTCATATTTACTCAAACTTGGAGTTTTAAACTGATATTTGAACTATTTTTTGAGCTGAGTATTATTGCTTTACTGTTGCCCGAGGGACTGTTGACTATTTCTGGACTGATTGAGGCCGAGGGCCTTATGTGAGGGCATGATGAGTGAGGTGAGGAGGCTTTCAGGCCTCGTATTAATACTGTTCAGGCTTTCAGGCCTTGTTGATAGCGCTTGGGCTGTAGGAGCCCCTCCGGAGTCTGCACACCCACAGTGAGCGCGGGTACCCATTTAGAATTGGACAGTGGTAACAATGACACTGTCATACGTGTTTTGGTCAGGTAACAATGGCTGACCAGTCAGGTAACAATGGCTGACCAGTCAGGTAACAATGGCTGACCAGTGGTAACAATGGCACTGAAACACGCGTTGGGTCAGGTAACAATGGCTGACCGGTCAGGTAACAATGACTGACCATACTTGAGCATACTTGTTTTATTAATTGTTTCCAAAGAGAATTTCTTGCAATGTTTCACTGGTTCCTACTGTTTACTTGATTTTACTGTTTGAGTTAGCATTATCTGTGCCTGTGTGGGATTTTATATTCTCAGCCGTTATTCATTATTATTGCTCACTGGGTTGGAGTACTCACTTTACTCCATGCACCTCGCGTGCAGATGCAGGTATTGTTCACCCGGTAGTGGGTTTTGAGCTGGTTGAAGGTATTGCTATCGTAGCTGAGCAGAGTGACCGCCAGCGTTCGCGGCACCGGATTACTTCCTTTGGTTCTAAATTTTTTTTCCGTATATTGTTGGTCCTGTAGTTGTATTTAGACTTCTCTAGATGCTCGTGACTTGTGACACCCCGGTCGGGTTGTGTGTTGGGTTGTAAATACTGGCTAGTATTGTCGTTAAGTTGTATTTATCTATTCATTTATGTTTAATAATTGTTAAAGAGACGATTTGGGTTAGTTGGCTGGCCTTGTCTTCACGAGAGGCGCCATCACGACCGGGTTGGAAATTGGGTCGTGACAAGCGCGTAGAGTAAATGGCTGGGGTCTGGGATCTGGGCCTACGCGAACGCGTGAGGAGACACGCGAACGCGTGAGGAGACACGCGAACGCGTTGAAGGAAGCAGCAAAGCTTCGCGATCGCGATGGCCAGAACGCGAACGCGAAGGAGAAAAGGGAGCAAGGCTATGTGAACGCAGGAGGGCTAGTGCGAACGCGATGAAGAAAATCCCTGTGTAAAAATTGCAGAAAATCTGCTAACTCCCTAAGTCCAAAACTACCCCGAAAACCTCCGAAAACACTCCCGAGCCCTCGGGGCTCCTAACCAATCACACACACTAACTCGACAACATCTTACGGACTTAACCATGCGATTAAATCGCCAAAATAACATCAAAAACGAGGAATCAAACCTCAAAATCATCACTTTTTTATCAAACTTCATAAACTTCAAATTTTAGATATTTGGGCTCGTAGGAGAATGGGTAACATGGAATTGGTTCGAACCTCGTGTTTTGACCAAGCGGGCCCGGGAGCGATTTTGGAATTTTTAGAAGAGAGCTTGGAAATTCATATTTAAGTATTGGGTTTAGTTTGTTTAGCTATTATTAATATTATAAAGTCATTATTTCATAGATTTGACTGAGTTGGAGCCGAATTCGAGGGGTAAAGCTATACTAGAGGCTTGAGCTGAGTTTGGAGCATTCGAGGTAAGTGTTCGATCTAACTTTGGCTTGAGGGAATAGGATTAGAGTATTATTTGCTAATTGCTAAATGTTGAGTACGGTGTATAGGCATGGTGACGAGTATCTATACACCGGTGTCTAGCATGACCGTGAGTCCTTATTCGTGCTTATTTGGGATTCGGTAGTGACTCTTCCTTGTTAATTGGTGGTTTTTATATGATATGGAAGGAATGAGAAGGAAATATGATTTGTGAACTCCTTGGAGCGTTGGCTCGATTTTTGACCTGATTATAAAGTAAGGAATGAACGTAGTAAAAAGGGATGTGATTATCTCCCCTGCCGGGATGTTTGAACATATTGTTGTTGCTCCCTTGCCGGGATTTAGCTGTTTTGCTTGGTTCTCCCTTGCCGGGATATTTAATGTTGTTTGTCTATCCCCTCGCCCTGTTGTTTGTGATTGTTGTTTGGGTGAGGAAGAGTGATATGCACGAAGGGTCATTCCGTGCCATGTTTTGATTATTTATGCACGAAGGAACATTCCGTGCCATGTTTGATTATATTTGCACGAAGGGTCATTCCGTGCCATGTTTTGATTATTTATGCACGAAGGAACATTCCGTGCTCTGATTTGATTACAATTGCACGAGGATCATTCCGTGCCATGATATGAGAGTTATGTGAGGGAAAGCACGAAGGTTGATGCCGTGCACTTTATTTGATTGTTTCGGTGAGTGCGAGAGTAAAAGCACGAAGGGTGATGCCGTGCACTTGTCTTTGATTTTCCTGATGTTTTTGCTGATAATTGAGTTACGTTGTCCTCTACTTCTATTTATTGATTTTCTTGTTGTTATCGGTTCAAGTGCATTAGTTGTCTTATTCCGCTATTACTGAGTTTCTTTATGTTGGCATTTTTCTTTATTGTGTTACTTGTCATTGCTTGTTTTCTTCGGTGAGTCATAATTATTGTGTACTTATTGTCTTATGAATTCGTATAAATTGTTGCGTTGTATGTAGTAAATTTCATTGGAAGAACTGTTGATATTATAAAATGGGATCGTGTGGCACGCCGGCCACTTATATATTATAAAATGGGATCGTGTGGCACGCCGACCACTTATATATTATAAAATGGGATCGTGTGGCATGCCGACCACTTATATATTGTAAGATGGGATCGTGTGGCACGCCGTCCACGTAATCTGTGTTGGAAGGAACCAGTTGTGATTTTTCCTTATGTACTCCTACCGTTCTATTTTTATCCGTTATCCCCAAAAGCATGTTTTTCCCCTCCCAGTCTTGATTATTATTTTCCGCTGTTATTTTTGTAGTACTTGTACACATANAATACCATAGCTCATATATAAGTGGTCGGCGCGCCACACGATCCCATTCTTAATTCATAAGTGGACGGCGTGCCACACGATCCTATTTCATAATATATAAGTGGTCGGCGTGCCACACGATCCCATTTCATAATAGATATATAAGTGGACGGCATGCCACACGATCCCATTTCATAATATATAAGTGGTCGGCGTGCCACACGATCCCATATAAGAGTTCAAAATATCTGGCTTTGTAAAGAAGGCCCCATTAGGGGAATTCGACAACATAACACTTTAACCCGGCAAGGGTACAACTAACAGCCCAAATATCCCGGCAACACGTCCCGGCAAGGGAATAATCACAACACATCCTCTTTTAAATCACTTCTTTCTCAACTATCACATTCTTGTTCGAGCCAACACTCAAAAATATACCAATCACAATTCTTCCTCAACCGTTCACATTATATGAAATTTATCAATTAAACAAGGAAGTTGTGTCACATCATTCGAATTAAAAGCAATTAAGACTCACGGTCATGCTAGACTCTGGTGAATAGACAACCGTCACCATGCCTATACACCGTACTCCACATTTAGCAAGTAGCAAATAACATCCTAATCCTATTCCCTCAAGCCAAAGTTAGAACAAACACTTACCTCGGTCCAAGAATAGCAATCAACTCTCTAATACCGCCTTTCCTCTACAATCCAACTCCGAAACAATGATATCTAGGCATAATTAGTTCAATAATATCAATAAGGGCTCAAAAACATAATCACATAGCCTAGAGATGAAATTCCTATCATTCTTCCAAAAACACCAAAATTCGACACCGGTCCCACATGGTCCAAACACGAGGCTCGGACCAAAACCCAATCACCCATAACCCCACGAGTTCAAATATATAATTTATTTTAAGATTCGACCCCAAATTGAGGTTGAATCACCCAAAATTCTCAAAACCCTAACTCTACCCAAAACCCATAATTTCTACTTTGATTTCAAGATTTAGGGCTAGGAATTTAGTAATTAATAGAGGAAATTGAAGAAAACAAGTTGAACAATGCTTACCCAAGAAGTTTTGATGAAAGGGAGCTTCAATGGACGCCTAAGTGCTTGGAGAAGAAAGGAGTTCGTGTGTTTTTATGAAAATCCCGAGCTACTGTTCTGTTTTTAACTTAAAAATTCGCTGGGCAAAATTGCCCTTCGCGTTCGCGGGAGTGGGGCCGCGTTCGCGAAGGGTAAACTGGGTAGGCTATCGCGATCGCGTGGAGAGAGACGCGAACGCGTAGAAGGAAATTGCTGGGGTCCAGGAACTGTTCTATGCGAACGCGTGGGATTTCATGCGAACGCGATGAAGGAGTTCTGTAGAGCTACGCGATCGCGAGGGTACAAACGCGAACGCGAAGGGGAAAAGGAGACTCAGCCCTCAGGGTCAAATAACCCTACGCGAACGCGGGGCTGGAACGTGATCGCGAAGAAAGAGGGAGTAAGGCATCGCGAACGCGGGATGAAGAACGCGATCGCGAAGAGGAAATGGGCTCTGCAACAGCTGAAGCAAAATCTGCTATTTTTCTAAGTGTAAAAACACCCCGAACCACCTCCAATTCACTCCCGAGCCCTCGGGGCTCCTAACCAATCACACACACTAACTCAATAACATCCTACGAACTTACTCGAGCGATCAAATCGCCAAAATAACATCAAAATCATTGAATCAAGCCCCAAGATCATCATTTTCATTTCAAACTTCATAACTTCAAATTTTAGATATTTAGGTCCGAAACACGTCAAATGACATCCGATTTCGACCAAACTTTACAGAAAGTGCTTAACACATATTTAAGACTTGTACCGGGCGTCGGAACCAAAATACGAGCCCGATACCATAGTCTTTTAATCCATTTTCATTTCCATGTTCCTTAATAATTTCAGAAAAACAATTTCACAGAAAAATTCATTTCTCGGGCACTCGACCTCGAAATTCGACTCCGGACATATGCTCGAGTTTCATATTTTTCTACGGACCCTCCGGGACCGTCAAATCACGGGTTCGGGTCCGTTTACCAAAAATGTTGACCAAAGTCAACTTTAATCATTTTAAAGCCACATTTTGAAATTTTTCACAGAATTTAACATATAGGCTTTCCGGCTACGCGCCCGGACTGCGCACGCAAATCGAGCCAAGCAGAAATGAGGTTTTCAAGGCCTCGGAAGCACGAAAAAGAGAGAAATCCGGTGATGACACCTTTGGATCGTCACATTCTCCACCTCTAAAACAACCGTTCGTCCTCGAACGGACAAAAGAAAGAAGTACCTGAGTCGAGAAATAGATGAGGATAACGGCTCGCATATCAGACTCGGACTCCCAGGTCGATGCCCCAGGAGGCTGACCTCTCCACTGGACACGCACCGAAGGATAACTCTTCGACCTCAACTGTCTAACCAGCCGGTCTAGAATAGCTACCGGCTCCTCCTCGTACGACAGATCCTTGTCCAACTGGACAATGCT
Source organism: Nicotiana attenuata (assembly GCF_001879085.1). Classification (NCBI taxonomy): domain Eukaryota; kingdom Viridiplantae; phylum Streptophyta; class Magnoliopsida; order Solanales; family Solanaceae; genus Nicotiana; species Nicotiana attenuata. The sequence continues at coordinate 116,901 of NW_017672798.1, read as the reverse complement.
AAAATCTAACACGTGGGCTGGATCGCCGTGATACCTCCGAAGCATGGACACATGAAATACTGGATGCACGGCTGACAAGCTGGGCGGCAAGGCAAGTCTGTAAGCCACCTCTCCCACACGATCAAATGGGCCAATGAACCTAGGGCTAAGCTTGCCCTTCTTCCCAAATCTCATCACGCCCTTTATAGGCGACACTCGGAGCAAGACCCGCTCACCAACCATGAAAGCTACATCTCGAACCTTACAATCCGCATAACTCTTTTGTCGTGACTGAGCCGAACGAAGCTTGTCCTGAATGATCTTGACCTTATCCAAGGCCTCCTGAACTAAATCTGTACCCAATAACCGAGCCTCCCCCGGCTCAAACCATCCGACTGGAGACCGACATCGCCTACCATACAACGCCTCATATGGAGCCATCTGAATGCTGGACTGGTAGCTGTTTTTGTAGGCGAACTCTGCTAAAGGCAAAAACTGGTCCCACGAGCCTCCGAAATCAATGACACAGGCTCGGAGCATATCCTCCAATATCTGAATAGTCCTCTCGGACTGGCCGTCCGTCTGAGGATGGAACGCTGTGCTCAACTGAACCTGGGTGCCCAACTCCTCCTGAACTGCTCTCCAAAAGCGCGAGGTAAACTGCGTACCCCGATCCGAAATAATAGATACCGGCACCCCATGAAGGCGAACAATCTCTCGGATGTAGATCTCAGCTAACCTCTTCGATGAATAAGAAGTCTTGGGGGTCCTCTGTAGGAGCACCGCTGAAGGTGGTGGTGACAAAAGTGTCACTCTGCTCAGCTACGATAGCAATACCTTCAACCAGCTCAAAACCCACTACCGGGTGAACAATACATGCATCTGCACGCGAGGTGCAGGGAGTAAAGTGAGTACTCCAACCCAGTGAGCAATAAAAATGAATAACGGCTGAGAATATAAAATCCCACACAGGCACAGATAATGCTAACTCAAACAGTAAAATCAAGTAAACAGTAGGAACCAGTGAAACATAGCAAGAAATTCTCTTTGAAAACAATTACCGACCCCATGTGCTGGTAAGTGCCTGGCCTAACCCCGGCGAAGTAGTGACGAGGCTAGACACTTACCAGCAGATGGGGTCGGTTGTGCCGATGTTACACTTCTGTGCTTTTGCACAGATCATAGTACCGGAGCAGGAGCCTTTGGTCAGCAGTAGGAGCGTTGGGAGCTTACTTCAGTCCGGGGATTTCCGAGGTAGCTTGTTGGCGTCCGCATGGCCAGGAGTCTCTCTTATCTCTGTCTTTCGTTTGATTCCCTTGTATCGGATCAGACAGTACTGTATTCTTATTCAGACTTTGTATTTAGCATTCAGTAGAAGTTCGTGAGTTAGTGACACCAGATCTGGGTAGAGGTGTATTTGAATTTCCGCACTTGGTTTCAGTTATTTATGTTTCGAGACTTCCGTTTTTATATTAATTGCCTCGTTCTTCTTTATACTGTTAATGATGTTGAGAGAAGTGTTAAATTAATTGGCTTGCCTAGCTCCTATTAGTAGGCGCCATCACGACTCCCGAGGGTGGAAAATCCGGGTCGTGACAAGTTGGTATCAGAGCACTAGGTTACATAGGTCTCACAACTCACGGACAACCTCGGTAGAGTCTGAGGGATCGGTACGGAGACGTCTGTATTTATCCCCTAAAGGCTACGGAGTTAGGGAAAGTTTCACTTTTGTTCTTTCCTGTCGTGCGATTCTATTTCTCAAATACCGATTGTCTTTCTACTCTGTTCTTTCGCAGATGGCGAGAACACGTGCTTCCTCTTCTACCGCGCAGCAGGCCGAGCCCCCAGCAGCAGCTCCTACGAGGGGCAGAGGCTGAGGCCGTGCCAGAGGCGGAGGCCGGGGTAGAGCCCAGCCCCGGGCAGCAGTCCCAGAGGTGGAGCCTCATGTTGATTATGATGAGGAGGCTCCAACCCCAGCAGCTCCGGTGGGCCCAGCTCAGGTCCCAGAGGGGTTCATAGCCACCCCAGTTCTTCAGGACGTCTGGTCAGATTAGTAGGCTTTATGGAGAGCGTCACTAGAGCGGGTTTGCTTCCAGTAGCACCAGCCACTTCTCAGGCTGGAAGAGGGGTTCAGACTCCTGCTACACGTACTCCAGAGTAGGTAGCTCCCCAGGCACAGGTTCCAGTGGTTTAGCCAGCTGTGGCGGTCCAGCCAGGTATTGTGACTCAGGCCGGCGATGGAGCGGCTATGTCCTCAGATGCTTTATGGAGGCTTGATAGGTTCTCCAAGCTCTTCACCACCACCTTCAGCGGTGCTCCTACAGAGGACCCCCAAGACTTCTTATTCAGCTGCCATGAGATTCTCCGGACTATGGGTATTGTGGAGACCAATGGGGTCGACTTCATCACCTTTCGACTAGCAAGATCCGCCAAGACTTGGTGGAGGGACTATTGTTTATCCAGACCAGCAGGGTCGCCATCATTGACTTGGGGCCAGTTTGCAGAGTTGTTTTTGAAGAAGTTTCTCCCAGTTACTCAGCGAGAGGCTCTTCGCAGGCAGTTCGAGCGCCTCCAGCAGGGCTCTATAACAGTCACACAGTATGAGACTCGGTTCATTGATCTGGCACGCTATGCTGTTGTTATACTCCCCACCGAGAGAGAGAGGGTGCGGAGGTTTATTGATGGATTGATTCAGTCGATCCGTCTCCAGATGGCTATGGGAGCTGGTAGTGAGATTTCTTTTCAGGAGGCGGCCAATGCGGCCCGTAGAGTTGAGATGGCTCTTGCACGGGAAGGTGGTCATGGGTCAGAAAAGAGACCCCGTCATGCAGGTAGATTCAGTGGTACCTCGTCTGGAGGTGGGGATTCTTATGGTAGAGGCCATCCTCCGAGGCCCTTTTAGTCAGCCCTAGAGGTCTCACATGGTACTTCAGGTGGTCGTGGCTCTCAGCCGCAGTCTTCTGACCAGCAGCTTTTCAGTTCACCATCAGCACCTATCAGCGTACCACCACTTCGTTATTCTCAGCAGCCGAGGGCTTGTTACACGTGTGGCGACACGAGACATATTGCCAAGTATTGCCCTCGAGCTTCTGACAGCTCTCAGCAGCAGGGTCCTCGTCCTATGATTCAGGCATCAGGTGATCCACAGGCCGCCCAGCCATCTAGAGGCGGGGGTAAAGGCCATAGAGGTGGAGGTAGAGATCATAGAGGTAGAGCTCGGACCGCCAGAGGTAGAGGCCAGCCAGCAGCCGATCGTCCCAGAGACATAGTTCAGGGAGGTGGGGCCCAGCCCCGGTGTTATGCTTTACCAGCCAGGCCAGAGGCTGAGTCTTCAGATGCTGTTATTACAGGTACTATTCTGGTCTGTGATAGGGATGCTTCAGTGCTATTTGACCCTGGGTCTACGTATTCATATGTGTCGTCCTATTTTGCACCCTACCTGACTATGCCTAGTGATGCCTTGGGTATTCCTGTTTATGTATCTACACCGGTGGGTGATTCTATAGTGGTCGACCAAGTTCATCGTTCTTGTGTGGTAGTGTTTGAGGGTCTTGAGACCCGTGTTGATTTATTGCTCTTAAACATGGTGGATTTCGACGTTATATTAGGGATGGATTGGTTGTCCCCGTATCATGCTATCTTGGATTGTCACGCCAAGACCATGACCTTGGCTTTGCCAGATTTACCCCGATTGGAGTGGAGAGGGGCCCAGGTCATGCCACCCGCAGTGTTATCTCATATGTGAAGGCTCGACGCATGGTCGAGAAGGGGTGTCTAGCTTATCTGGCGTATGTTCGTGATACCAGCACAGAGGTTCCTTCTATTGATTCTGTTCCTATTGTTCAGGAGTTCCCCGAGATTTTCCCTTCAGACATGCCGGGTATGCCGCCCGACAGGGATATTGATTTCTGTATTGACCTGGCCCCAGGCACGCAGCCCATTTCTATTCCGCGGTATCGCATGGCCCCGCCAGAGTTGAAGGAGTTAAAGGACCAGTTGCAGGACTTGCTAGAGAAGGGTTTTATCAGTCCCAGTGTTTCTCCTTGGGGTGCGCCAGTGTTATTTGTGAAGAAAAAGGATGGATCGATGAGGATGTGCATTAATTACCGACAATTGAACAAAGTGACGATAAAGAACAAGTATCCACTGCCGAGGATTGATGATTTGTTTGACCAGCTTCAGGGTGCAAAGGTGTTTTCAAAGATAGACTTGAGATCTGGCTACCATCAGCTGAGGATTAGGGCATCCGATGTCCCTAAGACAGCATTCCGCACTCGGTACGGGCATTATGAGTTCCTGGTCATGTCGTTTGGGTTGACCAATGCCCCAGCAGCATTCATGGAGTTGATGAACCGAGTGTTCAGGCCATA
>NW_017672798.1:34650-111733 GCF_001879085.1 Nicotiana attenuata | reverse complement strand
GCAGTTTGATGATCCCCATTTGTGTGTCCTGAGAGACACGGTGCAGCGTGGAGGTGCCACGAAGGTGACCTTAGATGATGATGGTGTTTTGAGGTTGCAGGGGCGAGTTTGTGTGCCCAATGTCGATGGGATTCGAGAGTCGATCTTAGCGGAGGCCCATAGCTCTCGGTATTCTAAACACCCGGGCGCCGCAAAAATGTATTAGGACTTGCGGCAGCTTTATTGGTGGCTTACAGACTTGACTTGCCGCCCAGCTTGTCAGCCGTGCATCCAGTGTTTCATGTGTCCATGCTTCGGAGGTATCACGGCGATCCAGCCCACGTGTTAGATTTCAGCACTGTCCAGTTGGACAAGGATCTGTCTTACGAGGAGGAGCCGGTAGCTATTCTAGACCGGCAGGTTCGACAGTTGAGGTCGAAGAGTTTTCCTTCGGTGCGTGCCCAGTGGAGAGGTCAGCCTCCTGAGGCATCGACTTGGGAGTCCGAGTCTGATATGCGGAGCCGTTATCCTCATCTATTTCCCGACTCAGGTACTTCTTTCTTTTGTCCGTTCGAGGACGAACGGTTGTTTTAGAGGTGGAGAATGTGACGACCCAAAGGGTCATCACCGGATTTCTCTCTTTTCCGTACTTTCGAGGCCTTGAAAACCTCATTTCTGCTTGCCTCGATTTGCGTGCGCAGTCCGGGCGCGTAGCCGGAAAGCTTATATGTTAAATTCTGTGAAAATTTTCAAAATGTGGCTTTAAAATGATTAAAGTTGACTTTGGTCAACATTTTTGGTAAACGGACCCGGACCCGTGATTTGACGATCCCGGAGGGTCCGACGAAAAATATGAGACTCGGGCATATTCTCGGAGTCAAATTTCGAGGTCGAGTGCCCGAGAAATGAATTTTTCTGTGAAATGATCTTGGGGCTTGATTCAATGATTTTGATGTTATTTTGGCGATTTGATCGCTCGAGTAAGTTCGTAGGATGTTATTGAGTTAGTGTGTGTGATTGGTTAGGAGCCCCGAAGGATCGAGAGTGAATTGGAGGTGGTTCGGTGTGTTTTTACACTTAGAAAAATAGCAGATTTTGCTTCAACTGTTGCAGAGCCCATTTCCTCTTCGCGATCGCGTTCTTCATCCCGCGTTCGCGATGCCTTACTCCCTCTTTCTTCGCGATCGCGTTCCAGCCCCGCGTTCGCGTAGGGTTATTTGAACCTGAGGGCTGAGTCTCCTTTTCCCCTTCGTGTTCGCGTTTGTACCCTCGCGATCGCGTAGCTCTACAGAACTCCTTCATCGCGTTCGCGTGAAATCCCATGCGTTCGCATAGAACAGTTCCTGGACAGCAATTTCCTTCTACGCGTTCGCGTCTCTCTCCACGCGATCGCGATAGCCTACCCAGTTACCCTTCACGAACGCGGCCCCTCTCCCACGAACGCGAACGGCAATTTTGCCCCGCGAAATTTTAAGTTAAAAACAGAACAGTAGCTCGGGATTTTCATAAAAATACACGAACTCCTTTCTTCTCCAAGCACTTAGGCGTCCATTGAAGCTCCCTTTCATCAAAACTTCTTGGGTAAGCATTGTTCAACTTGTTTTCTTCAATTTCCTCTATTAATTACTAAATTCCTAGCCCTAAACCTTGAAATCAAAGTAGAAAATGGGGGTTTTGGGTAGAGTTAGGGCTTTGGGGATTTTGGGTGATTCAACCTCAATTTGGGGTCGAATCTTGAAATAAATTATATATTTAAACTCGTGGGGTTATGGGTGATTGGGTTTTGGTCCGAGCCTCGTGTTTGGACCATGTGGGACCGGTATCGAATTTTGGTATTTTTGGAAGAATGATAGGAATTTCATTTCTAGGCTATGGGATTATGTTTTTGAGCCCTTATTGATATTATTGAACTAATTATGCCTAGATATCATTGTTTCGGAGTTGGATTGTAGAGGAAAGGCGGTATTAGAGAGTTGATTGCTATTCTTGGACCGAGGTAAGTGTTTGTTCTAACTTTGTCTTGAGGGAATAGGATTAGGATGTTATTTGCTACTTGCTAAATGTGGAGTACGGTGTATAGGCATGGTGACGGTTGTCTATGCACCGGAGTCTAGCATGACCGTGAGTCTTAATTGCTTTTAATTCGAATGATGTGACACATTTTCCTTGTTTAATTGATAAATTTCATATAATGTGAACGGTTGAGGAAGAATTGTGATTGGTATATTTTGGAGCTTTGGCTCGAACAAGAATGTGATAGTTGAGAAAGAAGTGATTTAAAAGAGGATGTGTTGTGATTATTCCCTTGCCGGGACGTATAGACTATTATTATGTACTCTCCCTTGCCGGGATATTTGGGATGTTAGCTGTACCCTTGCCGAGTTAAAGTGTTATGTTGTCGAATTCCCCTAATGGGGCCTTCTTTACAAAGCCAGATATTTTGAACTATGATATGGGATCGTGTGGCACGCCGTCCACTTATATATATATTATGAAATGGATCGTGTGGCACGCCGACCACTTATATATTATGAAATGGGATCGTGTGGCACGCCGTCCACTTATGAATTAAGAAATGGGATCGTGTGGCGCGCCGACCACTTATATATGAGCTTTGGTATTGAGGTAGTTTCGTCGTTATATCCGTTGATCTGTATTCGCTGTATTTTTTTCCCGAGCATGCCCCCTTCCCCTTTTTAGTTGATATTCTCTGTTGTTATTTCTGTTGCCTTTGTATATATATACCTGCACAGGTTATTTTTGGTAGGTCCTGTCTAGCCTCGTCACTACTTCGCCGGGGTTAGGCCAGGCACTTACCAGCACATGGGGTCGGTTGTGCTGATGTTACACTTCTGTGCTTTTGCACAGATCATAGTACCGGAGCAGGAGCCTTTGGTCAGCAGTAGGAGCGTTGGGAGCTTACTTCAGTCCGGAGATTTTCGAGGTAGCTTGCTGGCGTCCGCATGGCCCGGAGTCTCTCTTATCTCTGTCTTTTGTTTGATTTCCCTTGTATCGGATCAGACAGTACTGTATTCTTATTCAGACTTTGTATTTAGCATTCAGTAGAAGTTCGTGAGTTAGTGACACCAGATCTGGGTAGAGGTGTATTTGAATTTCCGCACTTGGTTTCAGTTATTTATGTTTCGAGACTTCCGTTTTTATATTAATTGCCTCGTTCTTCTTTATACTGTTAATGATGTTGAGAGAAGTGTTAAATTAATTGGCTTGCCTAGCTCCTATTAGTAGGCGCCATCACGACTCCCGAGGGTGGGAAATCCGGGTCGTGACACTTCTTCTTCTTCTTCGAGTTTCAATCTGAATTTCAGTCAAAACCAAGTATGTCCAGAATATTTATGAAAAATAGGAAAATTAAACAACACTCATTTTTCCTAACTCTTTTATACATTGATATTAATTGCAGGTCAAGATGATTCTGCTATAATTATGCAGAAGAGGAAATTGGGAAAGAAGGCAAAAAATTATGCTTATAGAATTCGTGAGCATGATATGCGTCTATTTACATCTAGTTCATTCTTTTCCTTTTTCCTTCTTTAAAAAAACAATAAAAATATTTTCCTATTTTGATGTTTTGCAGTGAAATTGGGGCCAAAGTTTTCAGAAAAGGTGAAGGGGAAGTTGAAAATAGTGAAAGAAGGATGGAGAAGGAATATATTCAGGAATATGTTTAATGTAAACGAAGGAGAGAAGCTGCTAAAAGATACAGAACAAAAAAAACGGCCCATTTTTTGTACCTTGAATTAAGGAGGGATATATGCTGCATTAATTGTACTCTTAAAATACACTATGGTATAGAATTGGTAATTTGGTACACTAAATGTAATTATATCAAACCTTAAACATTAAGGGTAATAAGGTTTCCTATATGGTATAGAAATGTAAAAATCCCCGGATATTAACGTCTAAGCCCACAGTAAATATTTGATGGGTCCAAACAAGAAGTCCAATCACACTTGTATTTATCTCGGCTTAAACCATACACAAATACCCGGTCAATGTAAGTTGATAGCTAGGGAACAATTTAATTGCTAGTCTGATTATTGATACGGGGATGCAATAGATAAGGAGCTCTTAATCTTAATATGAAACGGTAACTTGTCTACTTAATAATTCTTCATTAATGTGTCGAGCTGTACTCTATTTAAGAACTCATCTGGATTATCTATCTGTCGGATTACATAAAATCCATCCCTGTTATAAAATAATAAAAGAATAAGAACAATATTGCAGAGAAAAGTAGAGAGAGAATTTTTATTGATTTGGGATGAATTACAATGGAATAGAACCCTCTATTTATAGGGAGAGGTTGACTTAGCCACCAAGTAATAAACCCTAGAATCTCTCTAAATATGGACATTCACCATAAATAGAATTCTATTTATAACACTCCCCCTGAATGTCTATTCAACAGATAATGTGCCTCGTTAAAACCTTAACTAAAAGAAAACCCAATGGGAAAAAATTCTAGAAAAGGAAAAAGAGTACACATGTTTAGAAATGCGCCTATTGGTTGCCTCGTTAAAAACCTTGCAAGGAAAACCCAGTGGGACAAAACCTTGTAAGGGAAAAAGAGTGCAACGCGCATTAACTCCCCCTGATGAGAGCATCAATTCACATCCTTGAGCCTTCGCATCCCGATCTTGTACACTAGCTTCTTGAAGGTTGACGTTGGTAGAGATTTTGTGAATAAATCAGCCATATTATCACTTGAACGAATCTGTTGCACATTAATATCACCATTCTTTTGAAGATCATATGTGAAAAATAACTTTGGTGAAATGTGATTTGTCCTATTTCCTTTTATGAATCCTCCCTTCAATTGAGCTATGCATGCTGCATTATCTTCATACAAAATTGTGGGTAGTTTGTCACATTTCACACCACATTTGTCTCGAATAAGATGTATTATAGACCTCAACCACACACATTCTCGACTTGCTTCATGAATAGCAATTATCTCAGCATGATTAGATGAAGTAGCCACAATTGATTGCTTAGTCGATCGCCAAGATATGGCAGTGCCTCCACAGGTAAATACATAATCTGTTTGAGAGCGAGCCTTGTGTGGGTCAGATAAATACCCAGCATCAGCATAACCAACAAAATCGGGACTGCAATTGTTGCCATAAAATAAGCCCATATCGGTAGTCCCTTTTAGATACCGCAATATGTGTTTGATTCCATTCCAATGTCTCCTTGTGGGAGCAGAGCTATATCTTGCTAAGACATTAACTGAAAAAGTTATGTCAGGCCTTGTAGTATTGGCAAGATACATTAGTGCACCAATTGCACTAAGATATGGTACTTCAGGACCAAGTAGCTCTTCATTCTTTTCTTGAGGTCGGAATGGATCCTTATTCACATCAAGTGATCGAACAACCATCGGAGTACTTAATGGATGTGCTCCATCCATGTAAAACCGTTTCAATACCTTTTCTATGTAGGTAGATTGATGAATAAATATTCCGTTTGCCAAATGTTCAATTTGCAAACCAAGACATAATTTTGTCTTTCCGAGATCTTTCATCTCGAATTCCTTCTTTAAATAATCAATTGCCTTTTGGAGTTCTATAGGAGTTCCAATAAGGTTTATGTCATCAACATATACGGCAAGTACAACAAATTCTGATGTTGTTTTCTTTATAAAAACACATGGGCAAATGGCATCATTTATATAGCCTTCCTTTAATAAATACTCACTAAGACGATTATACCACATTCGTCCTGATTGCTTTAGACCATACAAAGATCTTTGCAATTTGATTGAAAACATTTTCCGGGACTTTGAATTATGTGCGTTTGGCATTTTAAATCCATCGGGAATTTTCATGTATATCTCATTATCAAGTGAGCCATAAAGGTAGGTGGTAACCACATCCATTAAATGCATGTCAAGCTTTTTATGGACAGCAAAACTAATGAGATAACGGAACGTTATAGCATCCATAACGGGTGAATATGTCTCTTCATAATCGACACCAGGCCTTTGTGAAAATCCTTGTGCAACAAGGCGTGCCTTATATCTTTGTACCTCGTTTTTCTCATTTCTCTTGCGTACAAAGACCCATTTATAGCCAACAGGCTTAACACCATTAGGTGTTTGGACTACAGGCCCAAAAACTTCTACGTTTCGCAAGTGAGTTCAACTCTGATTGGATTGCTTCTTGCCATTTTGGCCAATCACGTCTTTGTCGACATTCTCCAACAGATTGAGGTTCAAGATCCTCACTTTCTTGCATAATGCTAGATGCAACATTATATGCAAAGACATAATCCACCACTATATCCACTCGATTCAAATTTGTCTCAATATCGATTGGATTTATTGATAGTTCCTTATTTTCTTGAGTCTCGGGCTCAGTGGATTCCTCATGAATCTCAGAATTTATTAAATCGTGGATTTCTTCATGAGATTCTTTCGTAGTGTCATTTTGATCATTTATTTTCCTTTTTCTAGGATTTCGATCTTTGGAACCTAATGGTCTGCCACGTTTAAGGCGTGCTTTTGACTCATTAGCTATGACACTAGAAGATTGTCCAATAGGGACATTAATACGGATTGGAACATTCTCCGCAGGGATATGTGATTTTGTTATCCTTTTCATATCCGTAAATGCATCTGGCATTTGATTTGCTATTCTCTACAAATGAATAATCTTTTGCACCTCTTTTTCACAAATAGAGGCACGTGGATCAAGATGAGATAATGATGGATTTTTCCACAAAATTTCCCGTTTGGTTTCACCAATTTCTCCCCCTAATTTTGGGAAGAGTGTCTCATGGAATCGACAGTCTGCAAATCGTGCAGTAAACAAATCCCCCGTCAATGTTTCGAGGTAGCGAATAGTGGAGGGCGATTCAAAACCAACATATATTCCTAACCTTCTTTGTGGACCCATTTTGGTGCGATGTGGTGGTGCTACAGGCACATATACCGCGCATCCAAAAATTCTTAAATGGGATATATTAGGTTCATGACCAAAAACTAATTGCAACGGGGAATATTTATGATAATTTGTCAGCCTGAGACGAACTAGCATTGCTGCATGCAAAATGGCGTGACCCCAAACAGAAGTGGGTAACCTCGTTTTCATGAGTAACGGTCTTGCTATCAATTGCAGACGTTTAATTAAAGACTCCGCAAGGCCATTTTGAGTGTGAACATGAGCTATAGGATGTTCCACTTTTATCCCAATTGATAAGCAATAATCATTAAATGCTTGGGATGAAAACTCAGCAGCATTATCGAGTCTAATAGACTTAATTGGATTATCGGGAAATTGAATCGAATTATTTGTGCCATTAATTTTGCAAACGCGAGGTTGCGAGATGACAATAGGCACACATGGGACCATCTAGAAGATGCGTCTATTAAGACCATAAAATATCTAAACGACCCACTAGGTGGGTGAATAGGTCCACAAATGTCCCCTTGTATACGTTCCAAAAACGCAGGGGACTCAATTCCAACCTTTGTTGGTGATGGTCTAATAATTAACTTGCCTTGATAACAAGAAGTGCAAGAAAATTCATCATTTAAAAGAATCTTTAAATTCCTTAATGGATGCCCATTTGAGTTTTCTATAATTCGTCTCATAATAATTGATCCATGGTGTCCCAATCGATCATGCCAAAGTACAAAAGTATTGGAATCGGTAACCTTTTGGTTTACAATAGAATGTGCCTCAATTGCACTAATTCTTGTCCAATACAGGCCACAAGACAAAGATGGGAACTTCTCAATAGCCCTTTTCTGGCCAGAGACATTTTTGGTAATGATGAGATATTCAAGATTATTCTCATCTATTGTCTCAATATGATATCTATTTCGACGGATATCTTTAAAACTCAACAAGTTCCTCTTGGACTTGGAGGAGAACATTGCATTCTCTATGATAAGTATTGTTCCCTTAGGCAGAGTTATAGTAGCTCTTCCAGAGCCTTCAATTAAATTACTACTACCAGAAATTGTAGTAACATCTGCCTTACACATACTTAAATGAGAGAAATATTTCTTCTCTTTGAATATTGTATGTGTCGTACATGAATCAATTAAACAAATATTTTTACAATTGAACTTTGATCCAAGTTTACCTGGAGAGATATCGACATTAGTTTGATCCATTGAATAAAGACTGTTGCACGTTTTCTAATCTTGATTCACAGTTGAAAAGTCTTCTAAGTCTTGATCAATTGTTTGCTAATTCTTCTCTAAGAGGTAAGTGAAGACAACGAACACTACTGACTTACATACACAACCTTTCAGCATAGGCACAACTGGATATTGAAAACGTAAAATATGTTTCTTAATCTTCTTGAGACGGTAGAGTCTCGTGCTGATAACGTGTTATAAAATAATAAAAGAATAAGAACAATATTGCAGAGAAAAGTAGAGAGAGAATTCTTATTGATTTGGGATGAATTACAATATAATAGAACCCTCTATTTATAGGGAGAGGTTGACTTAGCCACCAAGTTAAACCCTAGAATCTCTCTAAATATGGACATTCACCATAAATAGAATTCTATTTATAACAATCCCTAAATACTTTCTGTGATTGTGCTAATTCAAGCATTTAAAAAAACTAAAAGAAATCTCCTCATGTTCCGTGTCAATACCATCTTCATTTACAACGTATGTTTAAAAAATAATCGTGATATTCGTATCAGTTTACATGCATCTCGATTAATATTATGGCGTACCTATTATCTCGCACCAACACGTATATCGAATAATTCTGTCTATTAAGACTTTGATAGATGGACAACAATCACCTAATTAATGTTTTTGCAAAAGACTTATTGGATTAACAAAGTATCCCATTTATTTTTAGCCATAAAATGATCCCACATTTTAGAATTAGTTATTCTATCTCTAATGTGGTCCTACCTCAGAGCAACCCTATTTCAACTGAAATGTCTGCCGTTTGACTTTAATTGAGATATATATTTTTTTTGTTGTTTAAATGAACGTTTAAAGTCGTATGTTGACTTTTTTCCTTCTTGTGAAAAAACCATGAACATTCCATCTCAAATGGATGGGTTATTTAAACGTCAAAAAAATTGACATTTTGACCTGTTGGGAGTGGAGAGGGTTTAATTTGGGGCTGCCCAAGGTCACAATCAATTGGTCAAACCTACATTACAATTCATAATATTGAAACTTGTGTTCCCGCAGCCTCGCGATATAAATTAAGGAATTATAAAAAAAATAAAAAATAATTATATGGGAGAGGTTCAGATAGTTGTACATGCAAAAAGGGACCAAATTCCTTTCTGTAAGCGTAAACTATAATTCTACTAGAATCTTGAACATGATAATCTTACATGTAATCGTCATAGAAAACATACCTGAAGCGGAATCCATTATCTTGAAGCGGAAGCGTTAATCGGTAAATTGGTTTCTCGCCCCTTTCCCTAACTTTCGTTACCGCCGACTTTAGTGATGGAAGAGAAAATAAAAATACGATAACCCTAATGGGTGGGGAGAGGACCAATTTATAGAGGTTCCTATTTAATTGGTACGTCCATCAAGTAACGATCGGACGGATGAGATTTGCTCATTAATTAAATATTAATTATGGGCCTTAAACCTATTGGGCCACACACACGTAGGAAAATAACTTACATTCTCCCACTTGGCCCAATAATCACATAATACAGGAACATTAGTTGCGCATAAACAAATCTCTTCTATAATGTCCATCATAAATACCATAACACGGTAAATTACTAAATGTGAGTTATGGCGGTTATATATAATTTGTCTACATACTCCTTTCCATATACTACAACATTAGCAACTCATTGTACCAGGTCCATAAGCTATAAAATATTATGGTCCACAATAATGTCTCATTGAGACTTATCCTGTAATATCTCAAAACAATAATGTGTACAGCATTATGAGAAACAGGAAATCACTAATGTATATCAGAAACATATAAATGAGCTTAGAGTGTCTAAACATAAAAAATACATCAGTCATAAATACAGCCTAGACCCATTCTATGTACATGTTCTTTAAATATCTTTGGTTGTAAACCTTTCATTAACGGATCTGCAATCATGAGATCTGTTCTAATATGCTCAAGTGACACTCTTTGTTTCTGAACTTCCTCCTTGATGGTAAAGTACTTTAATTCCATATGTTTGGCACCTTTGGAGTACTTATCGTTCTTGGAGAAGAATACTGCTGCAGAATTATCACAGTAAATTTTCAGCGGCTTGGTAATGGTGTCGACAACCCCAAGTCCTGAAATAAAGTTTCGCAGCCATAATGCATGAATTGTGGCTTCAAAACATGCCACAAATTCTGCTTCCATCGTGGATGTAGCAATGACAGACTATTTGGCACTCTTCCACGATATTGCTCCTTCAGCTAATTGGAACAAATAACCAAACGTGGATTTTCTAGTGTCAATACATCCAGCGAAATCTGAATCCGAGTATCCAACAACTTCCAAATGTTTGGACCTCCTATAAATGAGCATGTAATCCTTCGTTCCTTTCAGGTACCTCAAAACTTTCTTTGCAGCTTTCCAGTGATGAATTCCTGGGTTACTCTGATATCTTCCTAGCATTCCGACCGCAAAGCTAATATCCGATCTTGTGCAAGTCTGAGCATACATCAGACTACCAACAATAGAAGAGTAAGGAATTGATTCCATTTCTTTTCGCTCTACATCATTCTTAGGACATTGCATGAGACTAAATTTGTCCCCTTTTTGAATTGGAACAATTCTTGCTGAACAATTGTTCATATTGAATCTCTCTAGAATTCTTTCGATATAGCCTTTCTGAGACAATCCTAATAATCCTTGTGATCTATCACGGAATATTTCTATTCCTATCACATAGGATGCCTCACCCATATCTTTCATTTCAAAATTCTTAGAGAGAAAATCTTTAGTCTCATGCAATATGCCTAAATCATTAGCAGCAAGTAGAATATCATCAACATATAGGACTAAAAATATAAACTTGCTCCCACTGATCTTTTGGTATATACACCGATCAACGGTATTTTCCACAAATCCAAAAGATGTTAAGGTATCATTAAACTTTATATACCATTGTCGTGAGGCTTGTTTAAGTCCATATATTGACTTCTTCAGTTTACACACCATTTGACCTTTTCCTTTAGTTTCGAAACCCTCTGGTTGGTCCATATACACTTCCTCCTCGAGATCTCCATTAAGAAAGGCAGTTTTCACATCCATTTGGTGTAACTCTAAATCGTAATGAGCCACCAAAGCCATAATAATTCTTAACGAGTCTTTCTTTGAGACCGGTGAAAAGGTCTCTTTATAATCAATGCCTCCTTTCTGAGTATAACCCTTGGCAACAAGTCTGGCTTTGTATCTCTCAATATTGCCATTTAAATAGCGTTTGGTCTTAAAGACACATGTACACCCGATTCTTTTAGAACTTTCTGGCAATTCAATGAGATCCCAGACTTTATTGTATTCCATGAATTTTAACTCTTCCTTCATGGCATCAATCCATTTGTCGGACTCATTACTTTCTATGGCTTGTGAAAATGAAACCGGATCCTTACTAAGACCAATGTCAAAATCTGACTCTTGCAAATAAACCACGTAATCATCCGAAATAGCCGATTTTCTAACTCTTTGAGATTTTCTTAATGGCATTTCTTGTGGTTCATTTGTGTTAGATATTTGTGGGTTAGTTTCTTCATGAAGTGTTTCATCCAAATGTTGCTCGGTGTTGTTAAAGTGTTCTTCAACAACTGGAACAACATTTGGTATTTGTGTGGAAGTAGGCACATTTTTGGGTAATAGAATATTGACCCTCACCTCTTTAATTTCCACACTTTGCTTTTCAACACTCCCACTAACTTCACCATTCTCAATGAATCTTGCATTACCGGTTTCAACAATCCTCGAACTATGATTTGGACAATAAAACACATACCCTTTAGATTTCTCTGGGTAACCAATAAAGTAACCACTTACTGTTCGAGAATCTAATTTCTTTTCTTGTGGATTATAAACTCTAGCTTCCGCTGGGCAACCCCAAACATGCAGGTGCCTTAAACTAGGTTTCCTTCCAGTCCACAGTTCAAAAGGGGTCTTTGGAACTGCCTTACTAGGAACCCTATTTAATAAATATACAGCGGTTTTAAGAGCATACATTCACAATGATTTGGGTAATGAGGAATTACTTATCATGCTCCTAACCATGTCCATAAGTGTTCGATTACGCCTTTCTGCAACACCATTTTGTTGAGGTGTTCCTGGCATAGTATACTGTGCACATATGCCACGTTCCTCGAGAAACTTTGCAAATGGACCTGGACATTGTCCTGACTCATTATATTTTCCATAATATTCACCACCTCTATCTGGCCTAATGATTTTCACCTTTTTATCTAATTGCCTCTTAACCTCATTAACAAACACCTTGAGAGCATCTGCTGCTTGAGATTTTTCTTTCAGCAAATAGATGTATCCATAACGTGAAAAATCATCGATAAAAGTGATAAAATATTTCTCTCCACCAAAAGATGGAACATCAAAGGGTCCACAAATATCGGTGTGTATAATTTCAAGAAGCTGGGTGCTTCTTGTGGCACCTTTCTTACTATGCTTGGTTTGCTTTCCCTTAATGCAATCCAAACATATAGTAAGATCAGTAAAATTTAGATTCGGAAGAATCTCATTCTTTACTAATCTTTCTAACCTTTCTTTGGATATATGACCCAAACGTCTATGCCACAAGTAAGCAGAACTTTCATCTAGTGAACTACGTTTAATTCCAACATTATGTTGAACAGTAAGAAGGGATTCAGAAAAACCAATATCGAGTTTCAATTTATATAAACCATCACTAAGAAAACCAGAACCATAAAAAATAGCATTCTTATATAAATTGAAACATCCATTTCCAAACTTTAAATCAAATCCAGAAACATAAAGTCTTGAAAGAGAAATCAAATTCCTAGAAACTGAAGGTACATAAAGAGTCTGTAATAGATCAAGGTGACGTCCAGTCTCCATGATCAAACGATAAGTCCCTATGCCTTCAATTGGAGCCTTCATACGATTTCCCATGAACAAGAAATCCTTATTTGGATTTGTAGTTTGGATCGTAAGGAATCCCTGCAACGTAGTAGATACATGAGCAGTTGCACCAGAATCAAGCCACCAAGTATTATTAGGAACTTCTACTAAATTTGATTCGAAACATACAAAAGCACTAATTGTACCTTTCTTTTCGAACCAAGCTTTACGTTTCAGGCAATCTTTCTGATAGTGTCCTTCCTTATTACAGAAACGACACGTATCTGCCTTATGTTCCTTGTTAGCATCCTGTTGAGCTTTAGCAGGTGCTTTCTTCTTCTTGAACTTGTTGGCCTTCACTTTAAGTCCTTTACCAGCTCCTTGATCCATGAGGTTAATTGAATGACCCCCCTTGTTTCTTAAGTCTTGACTCCTCCTGAGTAAGCATACTGGACAATTCACTAACATTCCACTTATCCTTAATAGTGTTATAGTTAATTTGGAAAGGTCCTTACTCAGGAGGCAACGAGTTCAGAATAAACTGAACCAAGAAAGAATCATCCACTTTCATCCCCAAGGTCTGAAGTCTTGCTGCAATGTTAGTCATCTCGATGATATGATTTTGCATACTACGCGACCCATCAAACTTCATGGTCGTGAGTTCAGCCATTAGTGTACCAGCGAGAGACTTATCTACAGAACGAAAACGTTCTTCCACAAACTTCAGGTATTCCCTGGCACTTTCTTTTTGTGGAATAGTACTCTTAATGTTGTTGGCAATATTCATTCGCATAAACATAAGGCTTAGCCTGTTAGAGCGTTCCCATGCTTTATGGAGAGACTTCTCATCCGCACTGCTCGAATAAGTAATGGCAGCGGGCTTATCATTCAGTAGAGCCAAGTCAAGATCCATCACACCTAAGTGGAACTGGACTTGTTCACGCCATTCAGAGAAGTTCAATCCATTGAACACAGTAACAGACGAAGCAAGCGAATGAAAAGGAATAGCTGCAAAATAGATAATACATGCTCACAAATCAATATGGATTCAACAAAACAGTTAAAGCATATCGCAATTCTCCTTTGGGTAGATACTACGACACACTATCATAATTTAAATGCCATTTTGTCTTTAATAGGTAATTAAATATTTTTAACCAAATATATATGCCATCTTTGGACAAACAATATATATTTGACTAAGAATATTAATTTACCTCATCATATTCACTATTCATAGAATAATTGATTCACCTTTGGGTAAATCCTTAAGTTCTAGCAATAGTGAAAATTAATTTATCCACTAATTTTTAATTATAGGCATTTCATTAATTTCATGGATAAACTATAATTTTATGTATGCAAGCTTTTCATGAACATACTAGTTTGGACACTTTGGCGACTAACAAACTATATAAACATAAATGCACAAATAAAATAAGCATCAGGAAATTTTATGCATATGAATATTTTAAACAATGTAGTTTGATCACTTTAGTGACTAACAAACTACATAATTTCAAAATATACATTAATTAAGCACTTTCTGCTAATAACGTTAAATATCTAATATTTAATCCTTAGATGGCAGTGAACTTTTAATGGAGATCAAACACCTAATATTTAATCCTTAAATGATACTGAAACTCTAAAGGAGATCAAATAGACAATGCCATCGGCAGTAATATTAAGCAAATAGGCAGTATAGGGATTCAACATCAAATCTCCTTTTATTTAATTTATAAAGATCATGGCCCCAAATTGCTTAAAAGTAGTAACCATCATCAGCACTTTTCGTAATTTTAATCAACATAACTTCATTCAATGCTACATCACATTTGAAAAGGATAAAGATATAAATAAATATATCTCGGCACTTCAACACCAAACCAACAAAGACTAGTATTTTAATTCTTCGAATAGTGTTGTGTTATTAATTGCACAAAGAACGTGAAGTCCGAAGACGGACATAAATCGCAAAAACAGAAAATAATTGTGCGTATTAATTTTCTTCCATGGCTACAGTAATCCATAAGGTGGCACACATATTACATATATGTGTTTAGCAATATATTCTTTATCGAAGATTATCAATTCAAATCTCAAGCTCATGATACCACATGTAAGCGTAAACTATAATTCTATCAGAATCTTAAACATGATAATCTTACATGTAATCGTCATAGAAAACATACCTGAAGCGGAATCCATTATCTTGAAGCGGAAGCGTTAATCGGTAAATTGGTTTCTCGCCCCTTTCCCTAACTTTCGTTACCGCCGACTTTAGTGATGGAAGAGAGAATAAAAATACGGTAACCCTAATGGGTGGGGAGAGGACCAATTTATAGAGGTTCCTATTTAATCCGGTACGTCCATCAAGTAACCGATCGGACGGATGAGATTTGCTCATTAATTAAATATTAATTATAGGCCTTAAACCTATTGGGCCACACACACGGAGGAAAATAACTTACACCTTCTTCTTATAGGCCGGGGTAGATTAGGATACAAGTTACGAGTTCGGCTGAATTCAATATTTTTTATTCTAATTCTACATTTATATTAAGAAATTATTTGATATGCACTACAATGTATGGGGAAAGATTAACAAATGACAGGTGGACGTTCGCCGAGTTGACACGTGACAGTAAAGACAGATAGAATATGAGTTAACAAATAGCTGACACCGTGTACAAGCATATGACCGGTGTTGTCTGAGTTACGAAGGCATTAAAACCGGAGACCTGAATTTGAAAGCATGGTACCGACTGAAGAAGGCATCATTAAAGTAGCATTTGTCACAGAGAATCCTGCTATACTCAACCGTTATGCAACCATCAGCTATCAAGAGGTGTCTTTATTCACCTTAAAGAGAAGCTTGATTTAGGGATTTTTTTTCTCCTAATTTAGTTATAAATAGAAAAATTTGTACTCATTGAAGGACACGAAAGACTTGTATAAAAAAGGCTATCATTACTCTCTTATTCTGTTAACATTTTTGTTGCTAAATACTTTGTTCTTGATATTGTTCTTGCTTCCCGAGAAGCTCAATTCAAGGCTCAGGCTCGCATTTTCTTCAATTACTTTTAATTTATTCACTTTTGCTCTTCTTTAATTTATTTCTTCGGATCAATTTAATTCGCATTTCTATAAACCACGTTAGAAATTCAACTGTACCGTTTTGCGAGTAAACATATAAATAATCTATTCCTATTACAATAAACCATCATGACTTAAATTTCAGAACTCATATACTTAAATAATGGATCTACCTCTACTTATAGGTAGTCGAATTTATTTGAATTGACATTAACCTACCACCTCAAAGTAACCTAACATCAATTTATTGCAAAGTAACGTATATAACACAAATAAGTATGGGTTTAACTTTTTTGTAATAATAGTCACAAATTTATTTTTACATTATCATGTCACCTTAAAATTATTTCAAAGTCCAAAAATAAAGTTATTTCAAAGTGACTTTTCATAATTAATTAGTGAAATTAATAATCTGACAAGTAACCTTCTATAACATGTTAATTTATTTTATATTATTGATGAATATAAGTTAAACCCAATCACAATATACATTGGAACCAATGAATTCTTGCCAAATATATAGTCATAGACTCATAGTAAGGTTCCAAGAACTTATGCAAGAAGACTAGGAAGGTAAGAGTTCAACCTTGTGAAAGCTGAATTGTATTTGGTGAATACTTGAAAACAACACTTATTTGGCTTCCTTTGCTATCAATTTTTTCTTCTGAATTGGTATTGTGCAACAACTAACATAATTATGTTGTTATGCTTCTTTTTGTCATGCACGTATAAACGTAATGAAGTGTATTTTATTTGTTTAGTGCTTTTGGATTATAGTAGTGCTTTCAGAGGCGAAGCCAGAATTTAGAGCTTATGGGTTCGGGGTTCTAGTCATTTTAAGTTACTGAGTTCTATATTAACAATTTTTACATATTTAATGAATTTTTTAAGACAAATACATGGTCTAGAGTCTAGACTAAAGTCACTGGGTTTAGCCGAACCCGTGTTGGATGGGCTAGCTTCGCCCCTGAGTGCTTTTCCTTTTTCTTCCACTTCCTTTTGTGCATTGAGGATAATTACCTATGTCATTAAGTTTGCTTTTTGACCAAATATATTTTAGCTATTATACCATGCAATTTACTTTTGTGCCCCAGATTTAAAGATTAGGTTAGTACAACATGCACGTAAAAGTATTTGATCTTCTTGAAATACAAAAATAATCACTATTCTTGAACTGGAAAAAAAATCATCGGAAATATATGTATATAATTATACTTCTAACTGAATATCGCATCAGATGTACTTATTTTTTCTCATGTATTAACTGAAAACTGCATTAATTATATGGAGATTATTTTTGTTATGCAACCAATTAAACATCTCACAACATCAAATACCATTCATGACAAAGCTTGTTCACACTTTTTTATTGAAGAATAAATCTAACAGTTTACTCAACCGCTTAACCTAAAAATAGTTGGTGAATATTATATAATATATAGATTATTGTATGTATAATAAACACTTAATCGGACCAGCTATTTGAGTAAAGATCCTAAATATTTTAGCACGAAATTATAAATACAAGCAATATAATCAAACAATCCCTTAAAGTAATTAGTTACTTATTATATTCTTAGGGAACAATAAATAGTTGTTATAAACTGTTGTAAGACGTAATTTATTTGTGGACAAGAAAGCTACACTAGTTGGTACAAAAAATACTAGTCTTAATTTAGAAACTTGTTTCCTTTTTCTGTGCCAATATTATTTTTTTCTTTTCAAATGCAAATTAACCAAGCAGTGATATTTTAATGATAGTACCATATTTTTGGGGTGCAATCTTCTATCTCTATTGCTTAGCTGCCAAGGAATTTTAGCAATCCTAGAATACATATACCAAGCAACTCATACAACCATCTTTGATCGAGGCGGATCCAGGATTTGAGGCTTATGAGTTTCTACCGTAATTTCAAATTAATATGCAATAATAAATGGCGTCGCAGTTAGATATTTACAAATATTTAGTGAATTTTTTAATATAAATACAAGGTTTACGCAAGAGTTACTGGATTTCCGGGAACCCGTATTCCATACTCTAGATCCGCCTCTGAATTCTTTGAATGACACGTTTCACAATACTTATCACTATCATTCGATGTTATTTAATTATCATGATTCATAGTATTTTGTTGTTATTTTACCTAATTTCAGACACAACATTTTGCAGTCAACGTAGTTTACCCACCTTAACAACCTTTTTTATCTTCTTCCTCTTAAGAACAATGACAATTAATAATTATTATTATGGTTCTTGAGTGATTATAGCATCTAGTAAACTTTTATAGGGGATCTAAGTCAAATCAAACATGGATGATGGAACCAACACTTTCCTCTCTTTTTGTTTCTTATTTCTTTTTATTGTTTAATTTTCCTTTTTGTCCTTTTTTGAGGTGGTATATATATTATACGAAAACGGAAAGAAGGTTTAATGAGAACTTTTTACTCCTCTCTAAAATTGCAAATCAAAAGTAGCAACTGCAGGCTTGCAGCCAACTTAATATCTTAACTATGTGCAGGTCGAATTAGAGTGCATGAAATTTATCACTATATTATAAGAGCGTCGAAATCACAATGTGCTATGAAAGTGTCACTTTCTCTATAGTACCATATCGTTTGCTTATCGGGTGGAATAAACAAGGATATATTACGGGATTAGTTATTTCACTTTTTCTATGGGATATGAATTTTGTGAAGAGAAAATGAATTATGGGAGTGTGGGCACCATTTTGGCATAAAATTTATCTTACCACTAGCTAATACCTATAACTAAATATGGAACAAATATAATCTCATAATCCCAGGATTAGTATCCTAATTTTGATAACCAAAAGGCCCCTAAGGAGTTGCGACTTGTCTAAAACATCAGTAACTCTCTGCATTCAAGAAAAGCACATCGTTCGCTACTAATTGGAGCGATTGAAGTTGTTCTCCGTCCTTTTAACTATCCAATGAAGTAGTACAAAAATACATACGAGTCACAACAAGCAGCGGCGGATCCAGGATTTGAAGTTTATGGGTTCCTATTGTAATTACAAACTGATACACAATAATAATTGCGTTCACAATTATATATTTATAGATATTTAATAGATTTTTTTAATAAAAATATAAGGTCTACGCAAAAGTTATTGGGTTCCCGAAAACCCAATAACTATACTCTACATCCGCCACTGATTACAAGCAACCTCATTGCTTTGTCACAAAGTATATTAGCTCTAACTTTGAAATATCATTCAACTCTTCGTTAACCATAATATTTAATTCATATTTTTGTTGAAAAAGAAAGTATTCAGGGCATTTAGAGTCAAAATTGGTCCACATTTGGAGGCCAAAAATTATGAAAATACAATTAGAATGATATTAAAAACTTTAGGTTAGCTGTATTTAATTACTCTATCGGTAAGAATAATAGTACATACTAATTAATGCATGCTTACTCAATAACTTATGCATGTAACTATTAGCTCCATGATGAAGGGCCTCGCATGCTTGCTCCTTTAAAGCTAATTATATGCAAATGCAATTAATTTCTTTCATCACATTAAATCAATGATGTTGTCAAGTATCTTGACATTATTATTCTCTTTATAATAATAAAACAGCGACAGGAAAAGAAAAAGTATATTTGAAAAGCTACTGATATTATAATAGCAACATTTAATAATCAACTGAATGATTTTTGCATAGTTTCTTCCTAAGACTTTTGGAAATATAAAAATGGCAATCTAAGTATATATCCAACATTCAAAATCTTGTTGACTAGGGGTGTACAAATCAAATCGACAAACCGCACCAACCCGATAATCCGAGTCAAACCGAGAAAAAAAATCCGACTATGGTTTGGTTTGATTTGGTTTGGTGTTGGAAAAAAAACCCGACCATATTTGGTTTGGTTTGGTTTTAACTAAAAAAAGTCAAACCGAACCAAACCAACCAAGCTTTATATGTATAGTGTAGACTACACTGTGTTAAAACAGAAATAATAAAACTGTTAAAAGAAACAGAAAATTTGTAAACGATAAGAAATATTCCAAGTCCACAATTTCCTTGTGTGTCCTTAAGGAATTTTAACCCCCTCACAAGTTGCCAAGGTAATGGATTAAATCCTCCCAGGATGAAACGGAATAAACCTTCCTGCAACAGTGGCAATACAAACTGCAGGATACCAACGAACTCAAAGAACGGAGCAAAATCACACTTACGAATTTGAGAGAGAGACTGCAAAGTAGAATGCAGTATTCAGAAGGAAATTCTCAATTTTCAGTGAGTGGAAAAAGAAGCCATGCCTGAGAATTTATAGGCAATTATCGGAAGAGGTGTGATGTCTGTTCAGGAAAAAATGTCTGTTCGGGAGGGAAAGCAACGTTCAGCAAAGGCAGCATTTTTTTTTGGAGCCCAGTTACTTTCGTTAATGAACTGACTGGCATTTAATTAATTATTAAATAATTAATTAAATAAATTTTGTCCAAAAATAATCTTATCGATCATTTGACAAATCCGAAGCCGAAGCCGAAGCCGAGCGACGACGGAGGCGCGAGGGTTAATTCTCTTCAACTCCTTTTAAGAGCTCTAAGAAGTGATCCTATATTTATACACACAAGTGTAGTTGTCTTTCACCAATGTGGTACAAAGTTCATGACAAAAGCTCACTTGATGAAATTTTCATTTCCCACCATTTCCCCATTCACACTCTTAGTCTTTAAAGCCCAATGCTTAAAGTCTTTAAAGCCCAATGCTTAAAGTCCAACATATAGAAGTTTTAAATATATTTAATACATAAAAATATTTAAGGTAGTGTAGTTTATAAATATTTCTTTAAGCTTTTTCATAATTTTATCTTTTAACGTATTATTTCAAACTTGAGCTTATAATTTTTGGATGCTCCAATAAGTTTTAATGTACATAAATGTTAGTAACCCAAATAAATTTTAAACCAAAATCAAATCAATACTAATGCTAATTAAAGACATTCAATTCGATTGTACTATGAATGAAAATAGTGTTGGATATCTATTTTTTAGTTTTTTCATTATTTAGATAAAATGTATTACTTATTTTTCTTTTAGTGGTTAGTTAGGTAAATAATAGTACTTATTAGTCATAATTTTAAATTATGTTTGTTTTCATTATGGCTTATTAATAATATTTATTTTATGCGATTTTGTTATCTTTATTGTTGAATATTTTAATACAATGCCATGACTCATCTCATATTTATGTTATTTCATTGAAATCACCTTATATAGTTATGTCTTACTAGGATTAAAGAAATATTTGGAGCAAAAATTTTACGTTTTATGCTATGAAGACTTTATGAAAAAAAAAACCGAAAAAACCCAAAAATTCGAAAAAAACGAAAAAAACCGAGATTAAAAAATTCGACTTTTATTGGTTTGGTTTGGTATTTAATTTTAATAATCCGATACAATTGGTTTGGTTTGGTAATTAAAAAATCCGAACCAACCTGACCTATGTATACTCTATTGTTGACCCTGATACAAAAGGTTTAAGCTCAACCTTAGAGCGGTAGTCTCTCTATCAGTATAGATAACCTAAATAGATAAAAGTAAAATTTCTTAATAAAAAGTGATGGGTAGGGGCTAAAGTACATCTTTTGTTCTTAGCTTTTTTTTTTTTTTTTTTTTTTTTTTTTGGTGGAATTGAGTTTTATTTCTTCTTATTTTGTCCCATTAAGCTGAAAATTAGATCAAATTAACAACAACAACAACGAAATACCAGTATTATCCTACACTGTGAGATTTGGGGAGGGTAGTGTGTACGCAGACCTTGTGAGGATAGAGAAATTGTTTCCAATACCCTCGGTCCAGGAAAGCATGAGCACCACATTAATAAAAAATATAGATAAGAAGAGACAATACTAAAAATCCATATAAAAGTAGAATAAAAATAACAAGATAGTAAGGTGATCAACAATGAAAGAAAACAACGGTTCATAAAACCTATTACCAACAGAAAGCGAGACTGCGTGCCAATACTATTGTTATGAATACTCTAGACTACCTACTCTACTACCCTAATCCTCGACCTCTATACCTTCCTATCAAGGGTCATGTCCTCGGTCAGCTGAAGCTGCGCCATGTCTTGCCTAATCACCTCTCTCCACCTCTTTTTTGGCCTACCTCTACCTTTCTGTAGTCCCTCCAATGTCAACCTCTCACACCTCTTCACCGGGGCGTCTGTGCTCCTCCTCCTCACATGACTAAACCACCTAAGCCGCGCTTCTCGCATCTTGTCCTCAATATGGGCCACACCCACCTTGTCGCGAATAACCTCATTTCTGATCCCGTCTAACCTAGTGTGCCTTCACATCCATCTCAACATCCTCATATCTGCTACCTTCATCTTCTAGACATGAGCGATCTTGACTGGCCAACACTGAGCCCCATACAACATCGTTGGCCTGACCACCACTCTGTAGAACTTACCTTTAAGTTTCGGTGGCACCTTCTTGTCACACAAAACACCGGAAGCGAGTCTCCATTTCATCTTTCCCGCCCCAATACGATGTGTGACATTTTCATCAGTCTCCCCATCTGCTGAATAATAGACCCAAAATACTTAAAGATCAAATTAGTAAGGCATTTATAATTATTTTAACAGCCATTTTGACGAAATTTAAACTTTTGGGATTTTAAACTTCAGAATTAATACCAGTATTTTACGAGATTCACCAAACATCAGATCTCTAGAATTCACTATTTACTTTTTTTAATTAAAAATTTGGTGGTGCAAATCTCAAAACAATTGCTGTCAAGTGTCAAGCAATCAAACACACAGTTTTAATAAACAATAGGCTATTAAATGACTATTTCTCATAGTACACACATTCCTGAACGAAATATTAATTCTACGATAATCTTCGTGTTTCTCAAATGTCCTTTTTCTTTCTTCTTCTTACTTTTCTGGCATTTGATGTTTTATTTCGCAAATTTCCATAAAATGAAGAAAGGGGAACGAGAATTCAGTGTTAATTTGGACATTTGGACATTAATAGACTGTTTGGCCAATTTTCTAAAATTTGTTTATTTTTAAAAGTACTTTTCAAAAAAGTATTTTTTGTGAGAATTGGTTTATGTTTGGCTAATTAATTTAAAAAACACTTTTGAGCAGTAATTAGTGTTTGGCCAAGCTTTTAAAAACTACTTTTAAGTGTATTTTTCTCAAAAGTGCTTCTCAAAAAAGTGCTTTTGGAGAGAAGCTACATTTTTCTGCTTATCCAAACCTGTTTCTGCTTCTCTTCAAAAGTACTTTTTTTTTCTTCTAAAAGCTTGGCCAAACACCTCAATTTTTGGCAAAAAAAAAGCACTTGAGGCCAAAAAATAAGCTTGGCCAAACAGGCTATAATTCTTTTTAGTTTTTCACATACAATTCGTACATGTCAAAATTGCTTAAAAGTAATATAAATCATAGTTTTTATAATAGAAAAACATAAAATATCCACAAAATACAAACTTTATAATTTTTAGTCTTCCTTTTATAAGCGACATTATATCTTTAGGTAATTGGACTTTATAAAAGTATATTCTATGAGATTTAAATTATATATACTGATAGTGTAATTTTTTAATATTATCAACAATTTTTAATATTGTGCTAATATGTTACTTATCATTTTATCACGTTAAACGATTAGTACTTATCACATAGATTTATTTATAATTATTTTATAAGTGATATAATTGTATAAATATTTTTTACATGATTATCAATACGGACAATTAAACTCTACTCTAGGTATGGCTATTTGCTTAGTTACATTTCTGGCGTTGAAAGCGATTAAGGAGCTATTCATAGGAACTTCCATTACAGTCTACAGATCATGCTAAACAATCTATTTTATCAATTATTATTGAAGTACTCCTATAAAAGAAGAAAATTGTAATGATTATGTTCGAATATGCTTAGTTGTCTTTAGGTTTCTTAGCGTAGTTTAATAAGCATCTATTTGTTACTATCATTCCAAAAAAAAAAAAAAAACTCTAACTTTTTTTTCAACAAAATAATAATATGGCCAATATAATTCTTGTATATTTTTTATTATCTAAAAGTTTCATAAATAAAGTATTAAGTATACAGTAATTTATACCAGCTTCCAATTTTTAACCCAAAAAATTCGTTTCGAGGTTTCTCCAATGACTGTAGCTCTCACGCACACGGTTATAAAAATAATTATAAAGCAAAAAAAGAATCAAGAGGTAAAAAAGTATAAGAAAATAGAGAAATAGTTAATTAAGATAAATTGGAGAATGATGTTTGATCAAACACGTATTATTTCATCATACATATAGTATCTCGCGGACCAACCGAATAAATATATTTGTAAAATTGATTAACAGGTTCTAATCAAATAAAGAAATTTAAAATTTCTAGATTAAAGGGGAAAATAATAAAGAAAATCAGATTCTATGAATTTTACTCCCTTTATATTGTTCAAAGCATTCTTTTTAAGTTTTAACTCTCTGTCAACTGACAAAGATACGCTTTCTGAAAAAATAGATTCTTTCTTTCAATTTCAAATTTTTCCATTATACAACAAATAAAAGGAAAAAATTCACATGGTGCAAACATCAAAATGGTGCAAATTAACTCCAACCAATTACACTATTTTTCACACCAAAAAGGAATATTCCTTTTAAATTCTTCTCTCTTTTTTTTTAATATATTATTTTCTTTTATTTAAATATATTTTTTATTTCATAAAACAAATCCTTTCTTTTTTCGTTTTTTGTATATTCATCACATATAATTCATATTCCTTTTTTATTTAACCATTTAATATAAAAAAAATTATACCATAAATTTTTAAATAATATAATTTGTAAGCAAATATTATACATTATACATATTAATGGATAATTCAAATAAAAATAAAATCATTGATAAGATATAATTAAATAAATATTTATTTTTATGTTATTTAATGAACGTTGTGTTATTTATTAACAATGTATTATATTTTAGATTTGCACGTTTTTTTTTATATATATTTATAACTTATAATAAAATTAACTTACAATTTTATATAAAAATGATATATAAGAAAATTAATTTAAAAAAATCATACATCAAAATTAAAATATAAAATTAATATTATAAAGATATTACATAAAAATTATAAGTAATTATAAAGTTTATAATATGTTAAATTAAAAGTTATATAAAAAAAGATAATAATAAAATATTAATGAATAGTAATGGCGTTGATAAACACTATTCACACATCAAAATGGTGTAAGAAATGGTATTGGGTTGGAGCACCAATACACTAAGGACCCGTTTGACCATAGATTTTGTCAAAATAAACTTGGGTTTTATTTGACAAACACATGTTTGGCCATAGATTTTACCTCTATTTTGGCAAAATTTCAAATCTCAAATCCCAAATTCCAAAACCAGCTCAATAGTTGGGTTTGAGCCAAAATCTTTACAAACACTAATAATATACATGTTTTTCCAAAATAAATTTGGGAAATTTATTTTGAAAACGTATGTCCAAACACATTTTTATCTTAAAACTAAACTTCACCTAAATCAGATTTTTCAAAATAAATTTAGAAATCTATGGCCAATCCCTAGCTAAATCTTACGCCAAATAATGTTTGACGTAAAAAATGGTGTTGGATCGGAGATAGGTCTTAGGTGAAAAAGAAAAGGAGAAGTGCTTTTTTGACCTGCTGCAGCCACCGAAGACCAGAAAAAAGTTCAGTAGCTGAGCTCATCTCTTCTTTACCTTTGCTTCTAGTTATCTTCCTCAGTAAGGGAATTATAAATTCTAATATTAAAACTATTAACAGTGATTAATAATATTATTTTGATTTTTCATGCAGTATCCAATATATAACACCCGCTTTGGCCCTGACTAATTCAGATGGACAAACACTCACAATCTGAATCAGTGGAGTATATGATCCCAACTGATATTAGAACTATACTCAGTCTCGAACATAAGACTTATAGTTAAGATCGAAGGGGTAATATCTATTTTAACTTTTGGTGGTAAGTATTTAATAGGAGTAATATCGTTATATACCAAACACTGCAGTAAATTATAATATTACATATCTAATATAAAGTTTAATACTGAAATTAATGTATAGCTTATAATAGTATTAGTTGTATTAAAAATGGAAATGACAACCGGACAGAGCATAAAAAATATCAATTCATGTATCCTTCTGACCAAATATCTCTGCTTGAATTTAAAAAAAGAAAGAAATATTTATTGCATATTTTCTTAGGGTGCAAGTGTGGGACTATAATAGTTTGAAACTTTAATAAATGTTGGATCTTCAATCCCACAAAAGAAGTGAAATAAAGCTACTAGCATTAGTTTACTGAGCATATTTGCCTTTTCTCTATAGCTACATACAAACTCCATTTTTGACCGCCATAAATGGTGGGCTTAACTCCAAATCATTACTGCTTCTCCTTTCTTGGGCACTAAAGCTAGGGTTCTTCAATTAGCGTATCCCACTTTTTACACATTTATCTAACAACTCCTTTTCCCTTAATCTTATTTTTATTTGCTCTTGTTCAAGATTTTTCCTTTTTTGACTTGCATTCTTGAAAAGCTATTACTTCTGATATACCTTGATTGATTTATATTTTTGCTTTCTTGAATTGCTCAAAAGTTCAAATCTTTAAGCTCAATCTTGTTCCATTTGATTGTTTGGCTCCAAAGTTCAAATCTTTAAGCTCAATCTTGCTCCATTTGATTGTTTTGCTTGTGAAGTTTATGTTTTTTGAGCTTATTGCATGTGGGTTATTTGTGTAGTGGGGTTTGTGAGAATTTGAATGAGGAAAAAGGGTGTCCAGTGTGATGAGATATGAGGGTTAAGATTGTAGGAAAATGGGTTGTGTATTTGGGAAAGAGATTTCATCTTCTGAGACACCTAATGGGGAGGTTGTAGTTGGAAGTAGGAGAGAAAATGGGGTAGATAGAGATTTGGCTGTCCCATCTGGGAGGAGAGAGAAAGTTGGTACTGTAAATAAAGTGGATGCCGTAGGCGGCGGAGGAGGAGGTAATGATGTTGGTGAAGTTGTGAATGGTAGGGATCAGAAGGATGAGAAGAAGGGTGATAATGCAAGGCATAGGGGTGAGAGGAGAAGGTCTAAGCCTAATCCGAGGCTAAGCAACCCACCTAAGAATGTGCACGGCGAGCAAGTGGCGGCTGGATGGCCGTCATGGCTTTCTGATGTAGCTGGAGAGGCTATCAATGGTTGGATTCCGCGGAGGGCGGATGCATTTGAGAAGCTAGCTAAGGCAAGCAATCGTTAACCTCATTGGTTGAATTACTTGTTTTTGTTTTGTAGATTGATTAATATCTCATTCATTGTCATTTCTGTGTTGTATTTATTGTGCTATTTAGATTGGGCAAGGTACTTATAGCAATGTCTATAAAGCTAGAGATAATCTAACGGGGAACATCGTTGCACTGAAGAAGGTTAGATTTGATAATTTGGAGCCAGAGAGTGTGAAATTTATGGCAAGAGAGATCTTGATTTTGCGCCGCTTGGATCATCCAAATGTTATTACGTTGCAAGGATTGGTTACGTCAAGGATGTCTTGTAGTTTGTACCTCGTGTTTGATTATATGGATCATGATTTAGCTGGACTTGCTGCAAGCCCTGGAATCAAGTTCACCGAGGCTCAGGTTGGGGTTATATACTTGTATTATTTGCTTGTTGAGTTTTTAGCTACAAGTGTTTGGCTTCCAAATTGTTTACATTGTTTGTTGGTCTATATTTGTAGGTTAAATGTTACATGCATCAACTATTAGCAGGGCTTGAACACTGTCATAACCGTCTTGTGTTGCATCGCGATATAAAAGGATCAAATCTTCTTATTGACAGTGGGGGAGCACTCAAGATTGCTGATTTTGGGTTGGCATCTTTCTTCGATCCCAATAAAAAGCAGCCCATGACTAGTCGTGTGGTTACTCTATGGTACAGACCACCAGAGCTTCTACTTGGAGCCACCGACTATGGTGTTGGTGTTGATCTTTGGAGTGCTGGTTGTATTTTAGCTGAGCTATTAGCTGGGAAACCCATTATGCCTGGTCGTACAGAGGTACAGTCTGTTGGTCAAAACAATCTGATAGTGTGACGGGTCTTGGGTGATACCAGAAAAAGGAACGGTTTTATCGCCGTGCTTGTTGTTTGCATCAATTTATTTGCTTGCTTGTGTTTCTCTTAGTTGAAGAGAAGCTTTTTCCCTTCAACTAAGGTACATTTGCCTATAACAAAATTCTCTCCACTTGAAATTCTCATCAATACAAAAGGAAATCTTTATTTGTGGAAGAAGTAGCTTTTTTAATATTTAATCAAGATTAGTGAACTGCTAAATAACTTTCTTTAGCATGATAGGAAAGCGATGTGGAGATATGAAAGATTTTGGTTTCAGATTAGTTATATATTGCTGTTTTTAGTAGGTTCTCCCCTATCACACAATGTTAAGCGTCACACCTAAGCAATCAGAGCAGACAGCTTACATGAAAGTATGACAATGTGCTTAGCTTCGAGTCAGATTGAGACATGGTTGCATACAGCTTAATCAGGGATACAGAATGGCGTCTTGGGCTTAAACGTGTATGTGACTTTTTATCGGAAGGAGTGGCAGGAGCACAAACCGAAGTTCTAAAAGCCTGGGAAAAAAATCTGAGCATTCCTCCAGCTTTAGCTTAAATGTCTTTGTTTTTTTCTCAATGTGCAAATCCTCCTTCCCACTGGACTGAGAGTGGTGAGAGGACCATGAACTGAAAAGTAGCCCTGCCACTTATGATTTCTTTACAGTCAGTATTACGTAACTTTTGAGTAAATTTCCATGGACTGGATTTTAGCGGCGAGCTTCATCATTTGATTAATTTACACTTCCATAATATTCAGGTTGAACAGCTCCACAAGATCTTCAAGCTATGCGGATCTCCGTCAGAAGAATATTGGAAAAAGTCAAGGCTTCCACATGCAACTATATTCAAGCCTCAGCAATCATACAGAAGATGTATAGCAGAAACTTTTAAAGATTTTCCGCCTTCATCGTTGCCATTGATTGAGACTCTTTTGGCCATTGATCCTGCTGAGCGTCAGACAGCTACAGCTGCATTACAGAGTGCAGTAAGCTATTCATATCCATTTTATTTCTTCATGATTGTACTTGAGGCAACTGATTGATTAACTGTTTAAGTGATGAAGTCTCTGTTTGTTTTAAAGTCTCCCGCTTTTGCTTTCATGTGCATTTGTTCCTCAATCTCTTCATCTGCACTGATAGACTTCTTTCTTCTGCATTTATTACCAATTATTAGCGCTTACCACTTTCTTCCTTTTAGCTCTTCATTAACCTTGACAAAGACCAGAATTGATGCTATTTTCCTTTTTAAGAAATTAGGGGGGGGGGGGGGATCCAATTTTTTGGTTTCAAATATTGCATCACATGGCAGTAAAGAAATGACTTGCTTCGTAGTTACGTCACTAGTAAGAAAGTTAAAAAACTTGGTTTGGCTGATCCTTTACAAATCAATTTCCTTTCTTAGCATCAATTCCTCGTCAACTGCTAGAGAGCTAAATGGATTTCCGAAGTATATGCAGGAAGAAGATTGAGAAAAAAGGTTTTACTTTTTTTACTTAATAGATATTCACATGTATTCGAATTGATTGACCTGTCTTAGTTACACAAGGACGCATGTGGAGCATTTGACGCCAGAGTTTTACACTTTTCTAAAATTTTATTTCATAGAATATTTTGAAGGACTGTCAATATATGTTCTATTTGTTCTTGTGCAGTTCTTTACTACCAAACCTTACGCCTGTGAACATTCCAGCCTTCCCAAATATCCACCCAGCAAAGAAATGGATGCTAAACGGCGAGACGAAGAATCTCGAAGGTCTAGTTATCTGGATCCTTTTTTTATTTATTTTTTATCTACACTTATATTCTTGTTTGCATATTTAAATCAATTATTTTGTACATAGAAGAAACCATTCTTGTCGAGATAGCTATTTGCTGTGTATACATTTTTATATTTCATCAGTATTTGTTCAAAATTATTTTGTTTCATATATAAATTCCCTTTTATAGTTGGGACCTGCTAAAGGAACCAGTTACAAAAACATGAATCTGTCTTCTCAATTACCATATTTATATACTATATTAAAAGCACGAAGGTCCCTAACGAAATATCGTTCGCCTTTTTTACCCTTCTAAACTAGAGTTCACATTGGACAAAATAGACATTTGATTATCTCTTTAGGAATAGTCATTTAATTGTATCCTATTATTTTGGAAAAGTCATGTAATTAATTTTCTACTATTTAGGAATAATCATTTAATAATTCTCCTAAACTAAGATTTTGACTTTTTTATTCTTTTTTATTCTAGAATTTCGAGGATTTCAATTAAAACTAGGAAAGTTAATTTCGTTCTTTCAAGTATTAACTCCAGTTACATTTAGGAATACTTAAGGTTATTTTCCTCTAAGCAGAAATCAAATGTGGGTTACTTTTATGAGAATAAAATCGAGTCCAAAACCGAAAAAAGGGATAAAATTATGACAATCAATTAAAGATGACGAGAAGCATATATTTTCAGATTCAAACTGTAATGATTCTGCAAACACACATATTTAGAACTGAAATATAAAATTAACTTTTTATCCTATAAAAATAAAAAAATAGTGGATAAAATTATAAATACAGTTAAATATTTAAAAATTAGGATGAACTAATATTAGTAGTTTGAATCGACAAAAGAATTTTTTTTTTAATGTTAATACAAATAATTAAATTTTTGAATTAACTAATTAGCAAAAGAATATAATTTAATTTTCAAATTTATCATATAAGTAACAAAATTAAACTTGAAATTTTTTTTAGAGTACATAAATTTGTTTCAGTAAGAAAAAACATTGTGTCACGACCCGGATTTTTCACCTTCGGGAGTCGTGATGGCGCCTACTAGTGTGATATTAAGTAGGGGAACTTCATTCTCTTCTATCTGCTTCACGTTTATCTGCAGAAGCACTTTGTCATTTTCCTCCTAAATTTTTACCTGAACTATTTGCTATATAATAGACAAAGAGCTGCTGGGAAAGCCAATGCTGATGGTGTAAGGAGAAATCGTCACCGTGATCGAGCAGTGAGGGGAATCCCTGCTCCTGAAGCCAACGCGGAGCTGCAAGTCAATATTGATGTATGTCATTTAAGAAGCTCATTTCAGCAGTACCTTTATGTTCTAATACTTTACCATCTAAGTCTTGTAAGATTGCATATGCATTTTTTGCACAATGTGAACCCGTCAGAGCTGTTCCAACTTGAAACTAACAAAACAAAGATTCAAAAAAAGGGCAGCCTGGTGCACTATGCGCGGGGTCCGGGGAAAGGCAGAGGACCACAAGGGTCTATTGTATGCAGCCTTACCCTGCATTTCTGAAGAGGTTGTTCCCACGGCTCGAACCCGTGACCTCCTGGTCACATGGCAGCAATTTTACCAGTTACGCCAAGGCTCCCCTTCAACAAAACAAAGATAACAAAATATAAAGATGGTCAAATTTTCAGATTCAGTTAATTTCTGTCCCGGGGTTAAATAGTTTACCTCTGTGTCATGTCATGTTTCAAATATTTTACCATCCAAGTGTTATAAAATTGCATATGCATTTTTGCATAATCTGAATCTGTCGGAGTAGTTCCAACGCAAAACTTACAAAATAAAGAGAATAAAATCTATGTTGCTCGGACTCTCCAAAAATGTTGCCGGATGTGTGTCGGATCCTGTAAAAGTAGTGTATTTTTGGAGGATCCGACATGGGTGCAACAACATTTTGGAGATTCCGGGCAACATAGAATAACATATCTGCACAAAGTCAAACTTCAGCGTTCAGTTAATTTCTTACCTAGGATTGAATAGTTTCTCTGTGTTGCCATCTTATAATCTTATAATTAGGAAAGTAGAAAAAGCTATTGAGATTCAGAAGTGTACACTTCTCCAACATACGTCGCCTTTTTTGCATTGGGCTAATTACACGCCCAAATTGGTCAGTATATTGCCTGTCAATGATTAGCAGTTGGAAGAGGGGGCCGTCTGCTATTGACATGATTGTCAAATTCAGCAATTGCATTTCCTAGTAGTTTCACATTTTATACACAATATTCCTCTGATTCCAATTTAATTAGCAAACCAGTGCTTGTTTTCATGTTACAGCATCTGGAAATACTACTCCCTCGGTTTTATTTTATGTGATAACATTTGACGGTGCACAATTTTTGAAATGTTAATTTGACTTAGTTTGATAGAGAAAACACACATCGAAGTTTAAACTTGATTCTTTGATGAGATTAAATTCTCGAAACTTTAGGAGTTGTAATAAATAGTATTACTGGTGGAATGGGGTCAACATTTTTACCTTTGGAAAATAGAAATTGTCATATAAATTTGAAACTTGGAAGGGCTATATAATTCCTTTTACGTTCAATCCTCCGATTTATTTCTTTAGTACATTCTGGCAAAGTTGTTACTGACTTTTGCTTAACTTGCTTAAACAGAGGCGGCGTCTAGTAACACAAGCAAACGCAAAGAGCAAGAGTGAAAAGTTTCCTCCCCCACACCAGGATGGAACATTAGGTTATACCTTGGGTTCTTCACATCACATTGATCCAGCCTATGAACCCTCAGAAGTCCCATTCACATCCATGAATTTCTCGTATTCAAAAGAACCGATCCAAACGTGGTCTGGCCCATTGGTGGAACCTGCCACTGGTGCTCCAAGAAGAAAGACAAAGCCATCAAAGAAGGATTCTAACAAGAAAGGAAAAGAAAGCTTGTAAAGTCTAATGAATGATGTGATATTCTACAATTGGTATACTTCAAGGAGCTGCAAAACTTACAGATTATTTGTCCTATACGTAAATCAAGAAGCTTCTCAACAGCATAGAGAGGTAAAAAAGCATTTTTATCGTAGTATTTCTCCTTTGTATTCTTTTGGATGATGAGAAACTTTTCATTATTGTACATGTAAATTTTGTTTCTTCATATTAGCAGACTGTTTAGATCAATGAAAAATCCTAATAAACAATCTCAGAAATGTTGTATCCTTTTACTTCTGCATGTTCTGCCCACACAGTACAACAACAACTGACCCAGTCTAATCCCAAAAGTGGGGTCTTGGGAGGGTTGGGGAGGGTAGTCAGTAGTGCATACGCAGACCTTACCCCTATCTGGTAAGGTAGAGAGGCTGTTTACTGTAGACCCTCGGCTCAAGAAAAGGTGAAGAGAAAGACTCTGCCCACATAGTAATGACTTGAAATAATGTTGTCTTCCGTTTTGCTTGCAAGATTTACACTCGAATATCTTGATTTATTTAAATGTATCTCTTAATGAATTCCCCGGTATCCCAGTTCATAACTTGATATATCACAAGAATACTTAGTTAGAATGGAAGTCCAACTCAGCACCTGTTGAGTGAGATTTAGAGAAGAGTTGAAGAGCAATGAAAAGTTTTAAGTTGTGTTTGCTCCTTGGATTCATCCTTACTGTAAAAGTAAATCTTGTTATTCTTCTCCTTTATTGCTAGTGGATGAGTACATCAATGATTACATGAGAGTGAGTAGAGAGTATTGTGTGCAATTCTTTAATATGTGCATGATCTGTGGGTAGGTGGCTGCAGCAAACTAGAAGAAGGTACTAGCTCATGGCTCGTGCTCACACCGTTTCAATTTTGTGAAACTATATGACTAGACACAAAGTTTAAAAAAGAAAGATTATTGAAACTTGTGATCTTAAATATATTACATGTCATAACGTTTATGTAGTTATAAATTTTTTGAAATTTTTGGTCTTACAAACATACCATTGTCATATGTGGAGCTATAAACGTTTGTTATTAGGGGTCAAATGAAAGTGTGAGTTAAATTTTATTTTTTTTGGTAATTAAATTTTCTATTTACCAGGGAAAATATTTACAAGTAATTCGAAAAAACCCATACAATCCGTTCTACACTTCTCTAATCCCCTCCCTCCTTTATACTTCTACTATCCCTTACATGGGTACCAATTCAAACTATTCAGCCAGTTTTCTACATTTTTGTTGCTTCTACAGTGGGCTTCCTGTACAATCTGCTTACACAGTATCTCCCATCCTCTTTCTCTTGCTTGGAATATTCTTGCATTTCTTTCTTGCCATACATAATACACAGTTGCTGCTAGTATCATCTCATGTTTTCCCATTCCTTCTTTTAGTAAACTGAATTGCCTATAGCAGTTCTTGTTCCCAGCCCTGTGGTCTCCTACTTATCCCTTGCCAGCTTAACAGTTTGCTCCATAGTTCGCTTGAGTATCCACATTCAAAAAACAAGTGCTGGATACTCTCCCTTCCTGTTTTGCATAGCACACATTTGTCCTCTACTTGCATACCCCATTTCTGCAGTCTATCCTTCGTGTACAATTTGCCATGAGCCGTCAGAGTTGGCATGAAGGACCATCTAGGACAGCCTGCATTTTGGCAAACTACTTTTCTCCAGCTCACTTTTTTCAAAATTCCCTCGCAGCCTGTGGTAAATTGCCTTGATGTTGCATTTCTTCATTCTCTTCACTTCATCATAGCTAAAGCCAGTTTTTTCAAGTGTCTCCTTTGCCTTCAAAATCTTTCCCATAATCCATGATGCTTGTTTTACTTGTATTCCCCATACTTCTTTGCCCTTGATATAGTAGCTATGTATCCATTGAATCCATAGCTTATTTTTCTCCCTACATAAATCCCAGTAATGCTTGCACACAGCTGCCTTGTTCCATAGTGCAATCTGCATGATGTTGAAACCTCCAGCAGTCTTAGGCATGCAAATTTTTTCCCATGCTAATAGGGCCTTTTTTGACAAATTGCTCTCACCTGTCCAAAGAAAGCTTCTGCAGATGGATTTAATAAGTTTTGTAATCCTTTTGGGCATCACAAAGATCTGTGCCCAATATGTCTGAACAGCAAAAAGCACACTTTTTATGAGTTGTATTCTGCCAGCATAGGATAGGAACCTAGTTGTCCATGATGTTATTCTTCCTGCAATCTTCTCTATCAGTGGTTGGCATTGTGCAATGGAAATTCTTTTTGTGCTTAATGGCACTCCAAGGTATCTCACTGGTAGCTCCCCCTTCTGTATTCCCAAGTAATTAATTATCTCATCTTGGACCCCTTGTGTAATGCCTCCACAGAACAAAGAGCTTTTGTTCTTGTTGATCTTCAAACCTGAAGCTTTTGAGAATTCTTGGAAACCACTGAATATGAGCTGGACTAACATTAAATCTCCCCTGCAAAACAATAGTAAATCATCAGCAAATCCAAGTTGCAAGATTTGCATCTTTGCACACTTGGGGTGGTAGTTGAAATTTGGGTCCTTGTTGAGCATTTTCAGCCTTCTTGTTAAGTACTCCATTGCAAGTACAAATAAGTAGGTGGATAAGGGGTCCCCTTGCCTTAAACCTCTTTGTGCTTCAAATGGCCTAGTTTGAGCTCCATTGATTAGAATTGTGTAAGTGACTGTCCCAATGCACCTCATTATCCACCTAACAAAATGAGCAGGAAATGCTAAAGCTTGCAACATTTGCTCCATAAAATCCCACTCTATTGAGTCATATGCTTTCTGCATGTCAAGCTTCATCATACACCTAGGTGATACTCCTTTCCTCCCATACCCTTTGACCAACTCATGGCTCAATATGATGTTATCAGTTATAGCTCTTCCTGGGACAAAAGCTGCTTGGGATTTATCAACCAAGACATCCATCACATATTGAAGCCTTTTTGTTAGTACTTTGGAGATCACTTTGTAGATCACAGTGCAACATGATATAGGTCTAAACTCTTTTATGCTTGTTGGGTTTTTGACTTTAGGAATCAGAGTTATGGCTATGCAGTTCACTGGCTTATACATCTGTGCTGTTTCAAAGAACTCCTCCACTGCCATTGTGACTTCATCACCTATACTCCTCCATGCCTTTTTGAAGAAGACTGCATTAAAACCATCATATCCTGGGGCTTTCAAATCATTGATCTCCTTCAGTGCCTCTCCTATTTCTTCCTTAGTAACTTTGTTGATCAGTTGCAGCTGTTGTTCTCTATTCAGGGTATACCCCATTTTGATGACATTAGGATCAATAGCAGGAATGGCTTCATCTTTTGATCCCAGAAGTGTCCTATAGTACCCTAGGACTTCTGCCTCTATTTCATCATCAAGCACCAACTGTCTCCCTGTATCATCAACTAGCATTTGAATTCCATTTGTACTGTTCCTTTGCTTCATTTGTGCAAAGAAGTATCTTGAATTAGAGTCTCCCAGTTTTAGCCATTGCACCCTTGATTTCTGCTTGTATACACTTTCCTCAATTTTCACCCATTTTTCTAACTCCTGCTTCAGTTGTTTTTCCTTATCAATTAGTTCATTGTCTTGCTTCCTGTTACTCATATCTTCCTGCACAGTCTGCAATTCATTCCTTGCTTCTTTAATCTTCCCCTCCAAGCCTTTGTAGTGCTGTGTATTTAGCTCCTTAACAAGCTCTTTGGTTTTCTTTAGCTTTTGTCATACTTGCTGTATTTTACCAGTTTCACTTCCCTCTTTCCAGGCCTTCTCCACTTGTTGCAGAAATTGTGGATGTTCAGCAATACAATTAAAGAATCGGATTGGACTGCTTTTCTTCCTGTTCACCTGTGTAATCATCAACTTCAAAGGAGAATGATCAGATATTAATGGTTCTAATACCTGAATCTTCAAGGCAAGCATATTCATCATCCAATCTATATTTACCAGTCCCCTATCTATCCTGCTATATACATGGTTATTTGTCCATGTGTAGTCCCTTCCCATATATTGCAACTCACTCATCCCAGTATCCATCATGTATTCCTTAAAATCTTTCACTTCCATGTCCTGTACTTCTGTTCCATGCTGCCTATCATTTACATGGAGGATTGCATTAAAGTCACCCATTGCCAGCCAGGGCCCTTGTTGCATGCTATTGATCTGCCTTAGCTTAGCCCATAGAGGTTCCCTGTCTTTAATAGTATGCAGCCCATAAACAGCTCTGAAACTGAATTTCACTGTCTTTGACTTCATACTAATTTGCCCATGAATAAGTTGATCATCAATTTCCTTAGGATCAAAAATGTAAATTCTAGGATCCCACATTACCCAAATCCTTCCTTTTTTTCCTGTTCTGGCATTAGAAACTAACTCCCATCTTGGAGCTATCTTTCTAATTATATCTTCTGCTTTTATATCTTTTACTCTATGCTCTACTATAGCTATTACAGACTTATTATTTATTCTAACAAACTCCTTTACTTCTTTCTGCTTATAAGTTTTATTTATCCCTCTTACATTCCAAGTAACAACACTCATACTGGAATGAAATAAGGATAGTGAGAATACCCCTGATCTCCTTGACTATTTGTCTGACTAGGCCCTGCAACATCACTTCTTTGCTCATACATCAAGTTCTGAAATGTGTTGTTTTCATCTATGCTTTGAACTGCCTGTTGCTTTGCTATGCTTGGCCTTGCAGCTGATTTCCCTGCTACTGTGACCCATCCTGCTTCTCTACTTTGTGTTCCTTCTCTCCTTTGTTCTGGCTCAGTCCTTTGTTGTTCTGAGCTTACTTTTATCTGATCTTTTTCCTTCTCCTCATTTTCTTCTTCTTTCTCTGCTCTAACCCATACCATCCTTCCCTTAGTTATCTTCTTCTGCTGTAAATTCCTTTGCTGCTGTATTGGCTTCTTACTTTCAATACATTTATGCCCTATTTTCAAGCATTTACTGCAGTACTTAGGTTCCCAGTCATACTCCACCTCCTGCATCATTTCCTTTCCTTTTGGATCTTGAAGTTTCACTTGTTTAGGCAGAGGTTTAGTAACATCCATTTCCACTAGTAACCTTTGCATATGAGATCCTTACTGCTCCTGTCGTACATTCATCAGCATAAATAGGATTTCCCAAGGTACTTCCTATTTTTCTTAATGCATTCATACTCCACCAATTTACAGGTAGATTAGGCAGCTTAACCCACAGTGGAATAGTTTTTCGTACTTCATCATGTAGGCTAAATTCCTCCGACCAAGCCTTCATAATCATTGGTCGATTATTAATCGTATGTGGCCCTGAGAACAATACTTGATCCCTTTCCTCAATGCTACTACATCTTATAATGAAATAGTCTTCATTATGGTAGTAGATCTGGGGTTTTGTCGAGTAATTACCCACAGAGTTCACAAATCTGTCCATAGCTCCAATCGATGGTGATTCACCTATGACATATAAGACCAAAGCATTTTTCCATTTAGTAGTCTCCTGCTCCACATCTTCCGCTTCTATTTTCGCCATTTTCTCTCCATTTTGCACTATTGGAGCTATGAATTTCAAGTTCATGCCCTTCATAGCCAATTTGTTTCCTCCCACCACGTTTGCCCATGTTTTGGTCACAGCCTCAACCTGATTCCCTTCATCTTTGTTCTGCTCAACAGTACCTTGATTGCATGGTACTGTTCCATTAATTTTCAGCTCACTTCTTTGCTCTTTGCTTCCCGACTCATCTCCTCTAGTATTGACTACCATTGGAGCTGGGGTGTTCATCCCTTCCTTCATCTTTCTTTTTTTCCTAGCTAAATCTCCTTCTTCACTGTTTTCTTCAGCTTGTAAGTTCTTCGAGTTAGATCTGGGTTCTTCAATTCGTATCCCTTTTGGGGACACAAACAGCTCTAGCACCGTATTCCTTGTTGCCGAGGATCGTTGTTCATCAGTAGCATTCTTTTGCTGGTTTCGCTTAGGCCGTCCCCTCCCTCCCATGGCTTCCTGGCGCAGGTTAGCTGACCACGCTATCTTACGCCGAGAGAATCAGCTAGAGAGAGAAAAAGTTTATTGTGAGTTAAATTATTTTCAAAGAAAAGAGGTTATTCCTTCCTTTTTTAAAAAAAAAATAGTAGGGTCACATAAATTAGAATGGATGGAGCAATTATTTGTAAATTTCCATTTCAATCGTTTCATGAATTCGTTCTGTACATCGGCTGCCGTTTGGAGGGCACTTCCATGCATAGAACTGTCAGTATTTTCCTAAAACTTTCGACATTTCATGACATAAAATTTCCACGACTATCTGAAAACTAAGT
Source organism: Nicotiana attenuata (assembly GCF_001879085.1). NCBI lineage: Eukaryota > Viridiplantae > Streptophyta > Magnoliopsida > Solanales > Solanaceae > Nicotiana > Nicotiana attenuata. Next base: position 72,456 of record NW_017672798.1, on the reverse strand, counting down.
CGAAAACGAAAAGCTTGTATTAATCTTAAAATTGTCTTTTTTTTTCTTCCCAAAATACTACTTTGTGGAATATTTTCTAGAATTTCTGACAAGGCTGAGCTACAGATTCATATTACCAAACCCCTATCTCTTTGAAGATATTAGCGGGAGTCATAATTAGGACGGAAAAGGATCAAATATATCTCTATATTATGAGAAAAGGTTTAAATATACCCATCGTTTTATATTTTGGGTCCAAATATACCATTGCCGTGATACTATTGGGTCAAATATATCCCTCGTCCGTTAAGTTTGTCCGTGGTAGAAATTCAATCCTACGTGGCACTGACATTTGATGAGTTGGATGCCACGTGGCATGCCACATCAGCGCTCTAACCCATTTTTGTTACAAATCAAGGTCAAAGTAATTTGAAAAAATGTGTGGGAAAACCCCTTTGGAAGAGAAGACAGGAACCTTTCATTCAACTAGAAGGAAAATCTGATAAAATGAGTCTTCTAGCTAAATAGAGTGTTGAGACTAGCTATTTATATATAATACAAAATGAAGGCTATCTCTACAAAGTGACTATATTTGCAAGAACAAAATAATGCAACTGAAAGAAGTCTTCAAGGTGGGTCACTTGATGTATTGGGTTGAATCGTGTGTTTGGGCCTTATGTGTATGTGCTGTACCAAGAACCTGGCTTCAACACCCCTCCGCAAGCTGGAATGGGCCACCAGTCCGAGCTTGGAAAGAAAAGTGGTATCTGAAACACCTGACAAAACCTTAGCGAATACATCAGCTAACTGAGCAGCAGAAGAAATAACATGCAATGAAATAAGCCCAGAAGCAAGCTGCTCATGCACAAAATGGCAATTAATCTCAATATGTTTGGTGTGCTCATGAAACTATGACGACCCAAAGGGTCATCACCTGTTTTCTTACTCATTCCGTGCTTACGAGGCCTTGAAAACCTCAATTAGGGTTGCCTCGATTTGCGTGCGCAGTCCGGGCGCGTAGCCGGAAAGCTTAAATATGAATTCTGTGAGAAAAATACTAAATTTTAATATTAATTTGGATAAATTTGACTTCGGTCAATATTTTGGGTAAACGGACCCGGACCCGTGATTTGACGGTCTCGGAGGGTCCGTAGGAAAATATGGGACTTGGGCATATGCCCGGAATCGAATTCCGAGGTCCCAAGCCCGAGAAATAAATTTTTGTGTGAAATTGTTTTCTCATGATTAAGGAAAATAAAAATGAAATTTGATTAAAAGACTGTGGTATCGGGCCCGTATTTTGGTTCCGGCGTCCGGTACAAGTCTTATATATGGTTTAAGCGCTTTCTGTAAAGTTTGGTTGAAATCGGACGTCGTTTGACGTGTTTCGGACTTAAAACTCTAAATTTGAAAGTTTATGAGGTTTGAGGAAAGATTTGTGATTTTGGGGTTGATTCGTTGTTTTTGATGTTTTTTTTGGCGACTTGATCGCATGAGTAAGTCCGTAGGGTGTTATTGAGGTGGTGTGCATATTTGATTTGGAGCCCCGAGGGCTCGGGTGAGTTTTGGATAGGTGTCGGATTGCATTTTTTGCATTTTGAAAATTGTGGTATCTCTGATCTGCAGGTTTCGCATTTGCGAAGCCAGTATTCGCAAATGCGAAGGTCCAGCTCACGCAAATGCGAAGGCTGGTTCGCAAATGCGAAACCAGCCCAGGCTTGACAATGATCGCAAATGGGAAATCATCCTCCGCAAATGCGAAGGTCCAGGGTTCGCAAATGCGAGACCTTTTTCGCAAATGCGAAGGTCCCCAGATAGGCCTGAGTTCGCAAATGCGAACTAGAGTTCGCAATTCCCATAATTTGGTCGGGGTTCGCAATTGCGAACACCTGCGATAACTGCAGCCCAGCATATTTCATACTTAGTCGAATTTTAAATCATTTTTCACCCCACTTTCAAAATACAACTCTTTGGGCGATTTTCGAAGAACAAGACTTCTTCCAAATCATTTGTAAGTTGGTTTTTACTCATTTCTTTCAATCTTTAACATCATTTAACATGTTTTCAACTTAAATTCAATGGTTTCATGGGTGAAATTGGGGGTTTTGGGTAGAACCTAGATTTTCTATAAATTGGGGATTTGGACCTCAATTTGAGGTCCGATTTTAAAACAAATTGCGTATTTGGTTTGTGGGGGAATGGATAACCGGGTTTTGGTTCGAACCTCGGGTTTTGACCACGTGGGCCCGGGGGCGATTTTGGAATTTTTGGGGAAAAACTTGGGAAAATCATTTTTATGCATTCAAATTGATTCATTTAGCGTTTATTAAAGTAATTGAGTAATTTGTGACTAGATTCGAGCGGATTGGAGGTGGAATCACGGGGTAAAGCAATAGTTGAGGTTTGAGTGGAATTCAAGGCATCGAGGTAAGTGTTTGGTTCAACCCTAGCTTGAGGGTATAGGAGTTGAGTCTTATTTGATGCTTGCTAATTGTCGAGTACGATGTATAGGCATGGTGATGAGTATCTATACATTGGTGTCTAGCATGACCGTGAGTCCTTACTTTGCGAATAGTTTGGTTGTTGATATGCCTTCCATGCTTAATTGATGACTTCTATATGATGTAAAGACCTTGTGAAAGAAATTGTGATCTTGAAACTTCGTGGAGCATTGGCTCGGGTTGAAATACAAATTGTGAAGGTTTATGAGATAAGAAACTCTTTGAAGCACTGGCTCAAGTGATAATGTGAACTATGAGATGAAAGTGAAAGAAAGAAAAGAGTTAATGATTTATTCCCTTGCCGGGACGTTGTTGGTTATTGATGTTGTACCCTTGGGGGGTCTTTAAATTGTTGATGTGTGCCCTTGCCGGGACTTCTATTCTTGTTGTATTATTTTCCCTTGCCCTTGTTTGTGATTGTTGATTGGGTGAGGATGAGTGTTAAAGCACGAAGGGTGATGCCGTGCATTGAATGATATATATGGATCGGGTTGCGCGCCGCAACAATGTTAAATGATATGGATCGGGTTGCACGCCGCAACAATGTTGTTAAATATTGGGATCGGGTTGCACGCCGCAACAATGATATTTATGGATCGGGTTGCACGCTGCAACAGTGTTGTTAGATGTTGGGATCGGGTTGCGCGCCGCAACAATCATTGATACTAGTGTGTATATTTTGGGTAATTGTTTCTTGTCCGCTGTAAATTCCAAGCTGCCCTTAGATTGTTATTCTGAATTTACTATTAATACTGTTATCTCCCCATAGCATGCTTCTCCCCCCCCCCCATATTGTTTATTTGTCTTGTATTTTTGATTCCGCTGTATATATATAATTGTACAGGTTTATGTGGTGTCCAGTCTAGCCTCGTCACTACTTCGCCGGGGTTAGGCTAGACACTTTCCAGCACATAGGGTCGGTTGTGCTGATGCTTCACTCTGTGCTATTTGCACAGGTCCAGGTTTCGAGCAGCAGCAGCAGCATTAGTACGGGAGCAGGCCTTCAGTCCGGTGAGGCCCGAGGTAGCCTTGCAGGCGTCCGCAAGCCCGGCGTCTCCCTTATTCTATCTTTTTAGCCTGTTGCCTCATTGTATTCGAGACAAACAGCTTATGTTTTATTTCAGACGTTTGAGTTTAGTATTTCTTAGCAGTTCGTGAGTATTGTGACACCAGTCTTGGGTAGAGGATTATTTTGACTACTCCGCATGTTGATTCAGTTTCTATAATTAAGACTTCCGCTACTATTTAATTTCATTGTTTTTTATATTGTTTCCATGAATTGTTAAAAGGGATTATGTTGTAAACGGAAAGTAATTAAAATTTGGCTTGCCTAGCTTCTACGAGTAGGCGCCATCACGACTCCCGAGGGTGGAAAATCCGGGTCATGACAGAAACACCATATTTTTAGCAATGTGGATGGCAGAGTGGGTATCACAAAATACTGAAACAGGGGACAAGGAAGATATCCCAAACTAACTGAGAAGCCGAACCACCCAAACAATTTCAGCAACAATCTGACGCAAGGCCCTATGCTCAGCCTCAGCTGAAGAAAGAGCAATATTAGCTTGTTTCTTGGACTTCCAGGAGATAGGACAGCCCCCTAATAACAGTAGATTGCCACTTACATATTTGCGGGATGTTGAACAACTTGCCCAATCGGAATTAAAAAAGTGGATGAATTGTTAAAGAGCAAACCCAAATGAGAAGTGCCCACCAAGTATCTCAACACATGCAGTGCAGCATCATAATGAAGAACCCTGGGCTGTGACATGAATGCTGAGATGTTGAACACTAAAAGAGATATCGGGCCTAGTGTGTTGGAGAAATTAAGCTTACCAATTAACCTCCTATACACAGAAGTTTCAGTAAGAAGCTCACCAGAATCAGCGGACAACTTGGAGTGAACATCTAAAGGAGAACTCACAGGACTAACATATAGACAATTGAACTCTGAAAGTAAGTCCAACAGGGTGACAAGCAGACCCTTAGGATGTTTAATGAGCTGAAGACCCAAAAAGTAATGTGCTTCACTCAAACCCTTGATCCGGAACTGAGCATCCAAAAAAGACTTTAAAGCAGTGATTTCACTCAAATCATCACCAGTTAGAAGAATGTCATCCACATAAAATGGCAACAATGGTAATAGAAGTATCAGACATCTTAGTGAACATGGAATAATCATTTTTACTTGGAGTATAACCCTTAGATTGGAGAGCAGTAGAGAGATTAGCATACCATTGCCTTGATACTTGTCTAAGTCCATAAAGGGATTTATTGAGCTTGCAAACTAAAGGCACAGAAGAGTCATTAGAAAGAACTTGCAAACCAAGAGAAACTTTCATATACACCTCCTCATCTAAATCACCATGCAAAAATGCATTATTGACATCTAGTTAGAAAATAGACAAATTTTTCTTGACAGCAACACTCAACAGACATTTAATGGTGGTAAGTTTAACAACAGGAGAAAATATTTCAGTGAAATCCACCCTCTTGTTGACTGTCCCCCCTATAACCAGCCTAGCTTTGTATCTTTCCACACTCCTATCTGCCCTTTGTTTAATTTTATAGACCCATTTGGAAGTAATTGCCTTCCTACTAGGAGTTGAAGGAACAAAGGTCCAGGTGTTATTGGCCTCTAAGGCATGAAATTCTTTCACCATGGCATCCTGCCAAGCAGGATTAGGCACGACTTGATGGTAAAACTGAGGTTCAAGCAAGCAACTTTCAGATAAAGACTGGCAATCCTTAAAAACAGAGACATTAGAGCAAACATAATCCTTAAGGTAAAGTGGGTGATTGGAAGGCCTAGTGGACCTTCTCAAAGGAAGAGGGGAAGAAGAAGGAACTGAAGGTACTGGAGAAGGTGGGGTTAAGGAGACAGAGGCAGAGGAAGAAGAAACAGGAGGATCAACAGAGGTGAGAGTAGGAGAAAAGGAAGAGATGAGGGAAACAAAAAAGGAGAAGAAGAAGAACGAAAGATAGATTCATGAAAAATGACATCTCGATAAAAGAAAATATTATGTTTAACCAAATTCAACAATTTATAAGCTTTCTTTGTCATGCAATATCCAAGAAACACACAGGAAATAGTTCTGGACTTGAATTTGTCCCTATAAAGTTTGGGCACAGCAGCAAAACATAAACAACCAAAGACCTTTAGATGAGAATATGTAGGTAGGGATCCATACAGTAGTTCAAAAGGAGTTTTATGTTGTAGCAAGGGGGAAGGAAACCTATTAATCAGGTAAGTGGCAGTGAGTATGCATTCCCCCCCAGTATTTAGAACCATTGGGCTGCCCATATCGCTTCTATATATCCTTCCACAACTTGGAGGCCGATTCTGTATACATAACACTCTCCCTGATCTCAGTTTCCAAACTATTCAAAATCCAAGCAATTACCATATCGTTACAACGACACCAAGCTCCAAACAATGGCGATGTTGGACTAGGCTTAGTGATAGTCCCATTGATTTTCCCTAGCTTATTTTTGCAGGAAAAACCAATTAATATTTCTCTTCTCCAGCTGCCATATCCCATCCCGTTAAATTTATCATCCACAGTAACTGTCCCAGAATTGTCGGTGGGATAAAGGTACAATGGATGTGAGGGTTCAACATAGGTCGAGCCGGAAGCCATAGCAGGAGTAGAAGTAGCAGTAGAAGTAGACGTAGTCTCCGATGGTGCCATGATACTGTTCTAAAAGAACTAGGGTTTCGAATTGAAGAAGGAGATAGAACTTCACAAAAACCAGAATCAAACCAAGCAAAAACAAATGAATTTGAATATAATACCAACTTTATTCACTAAATCAAAGAATCAGGAGCAGAAAAATATTCAATGGCGTCAATTTCGAAGAACGTCGCTGGAACTATCGAAATCACCGCCAAAAAGAAAAAACTCAAAATTGACCGTGAAGGTTAACACTGGACTGAAGTCGGAGCTCCGATCTACCCAAAAACGTGCTCTGATACCATGATGTTACAAATCAAGGTCAAAGTAATTTGAGAAAATGTGTGGAAAAAACCCTTTAGAAGAGAAGACGGGAACCTTTCATTCAACTAGATGGAAAATCTGATAAAATGGGTCTTCTAGCCAAATAGAGTGTCGAGACTAGATATTTATACATAATACAAAATGAAGGCTATCTCTACAAAGTGACTATATTTTCAAGAATAAATAATGCAACTGAAAGAAGTCTTCAAGGTGGGTCAGTCTTGATGTATTGGGTTGAGTCGTGTGTTTTGGCCTTATGTGTATCTTCTGTACCAAGAACCTGGGCTTCAACAATTTTACCCCTCTTTCTATTAATGATCTTTTTATTTTGATCCAAAAGAGCATCAAGACAATATCTAACTATAGCCGAAATTTATCATATAAAGGTAAAAAATTGATCAATGTTTTAACCGCTTTGCAGTTTTCTTGAACACAAAATCCCAATTAAAAGAGAAATTTTATTCACTAATTAGACTATCTTCCGCTCATACTTGTCATGAGTTTTCACTTAGGAGAGTATAAAACGGAGTGCATGTCTATCCTTATAGTAGTTGTTATTTTGGTTCAAAATACTTGGTCTCTCCTGTATTCACTTATATACTTTCTATATTTGGTTGTTAAAACTTGTTTCTACCTTATTAAACTTTTATCTACATTTTCAGTACTTTCCAATATTATCTACCGTAGGATTATTTTCTCCACTTTTATGGAGAAAAATTCAAATTCCTTAAAGAAGTTAACTTTCTCTCCTTTATTATTTAAACATAATAAAAGTTCAACTCCTATCAGATAATAATTCCCAAATAAAGAAGGAAACTTCTTTTGGGAGGGGGTTCTGTTTAGTGCTTTGGTAATATTTTTCCTTATTCATTTTTCAAAGGTTTGAAATTCTATATATTTTGGATCTTGTTCTAAGTTCTTTCTTGTGTCTAAAAGCTGTAAAAAAAATTCTCATTTGTCCTGTGCTTGAGAAGTATGCAATTTGATCAACCTTTGCACTTATGTTAGAAGTAGGAACTAGCAACCAAAGGGAGAGAGGCAGTTTTCATGAGTCTCAACTAAAGCACAAGTTTCTTTCTTTCTTGATATTTTTTTGGCTTCAGAAGTTCTTAAATTTTCAGTTTCCTTAATTGAAGTTATAGGTCTTAATGAAGTTGTATTAGTACATACACCTCTTTTTTGCCTTGTTGCTTTTTTAAAAACCTATATAAAATACTAACTTTAAAATTCAATATTAGTGGCGGTTATGGTGACAATGGTGGTGGAGGGAGAATTTTTTTTTATGGAAAAACAAATAGAGGGGAGGGGTAAAATGGGTTAGGGGCATTGAGGTGACATGCCACGTGGCATCCACCTCATCAAATGTCAGTGCCGATTGCATATTCACCTTGGACAAACTTAACGAAAGAGGAATATATTTCAACCATTTGTATTACAGTAGGGTATATTTAGACCCAAAGTATAACAGAGGATATATTTAAACCTTTTCTCATAATACAAGGTTATATTTGGCCCTTTTTCATAATTGGAACTGTCAATTCTAGATACTAGATTAAATCGAGTAATCTTAATTTGGTACATAAGAAAAAAGAAAATATTAGTATCTTACTAAAGTATGTTACGCCTCCTTTTTCCTGGGGGGATAGGGAGTTTTCCAATTTAAGTGACATTATTCGAAACAGGATTATTTATTTAAATCAGTGTCGCCACTTGGGATATTTATTACGGTGTCCCAAGTCACCGATTTATTTTAAAATCCCAAATCAAGAAAATTTGATTCTATTTTAATGTCCGCAAAAACCAGAAGACCAGGTAAGGAATTCTGTTAACCCGGGAGAAGGTGTTAGGCATTCCCGAATTTTGTGATTTTAGCACGGTCACTCAACTATTAATAATTGGCATAATTATTTGATTTATTACATGTTTAAAATCTATTGTGCATTTTTACTTTCTAACCGCTTTTAGTATTTATGGAATTTATTTGAACAAATTGCGATGTCGCGCACTCGTTTGGTTTTGTACATATTGCGAATCGCGTCACTTGAAACGCACCTGCGATTTATAACATGTTTATTTTCATTATTATTTGAAGTTATGATCGAGTCGCATGAAATACACACCCGAATTGGGAAATTATGTATCACGACTATGCAACGGGAAATATACCCATAGTCGTGATGATTTAATTACGCGCCTAAAGCAACTACCGATGCATAGTTATTCAACTGTTTGAGATCATGTCTTGAGGTCTATAGCGTTTTAGGATAAAGTAGAAATAAGACAAAGAAAATTTAATGGTAGAGGTTTTCTAGGCTGTGGAAGTTTGAATTGACTACTGAAGTACGTGCCAATAGAGCAAGTCGATGAATTAAAATTAGATCACAATCTAATTCATTGGGGAATTTTGCAATGCATAGCTGGAAACGATTCAAATAAATTGATCAGGTGCTCTTAACATAGCCCTCAATTGGTCCAATTGAGTGGAATGGACTTAAGGCAAGGCCCAATAACGTGAGGCCTTTTAACAAGACTACTAATATTTTGCCAATTGAAGTGTTGCACATTTAAGGTAATCAAGAGAACATATTGAAAAATAACTATGGTTTGGGCATAAATTCTCGGAATTATTTAGTTTAATGAAGTATTACTGAATTAGTTAGCCTAACCAGGTGTAATCATACAGTTCAATAGCATGGTTTCAACAGTGAATTCCACACCCTTTTTCATTACCTGTCAACTCGACTACTTCAGGTTGAATCGCCTATAACATCTTGGTGTTTAAACAAGACAAATTAATTTAACACACCAGATCTCCATAAGCCTTTTGGTAGAGTTACTAACGACAGAATTTATACATAATGTCCAACCAAAATGCTACAACATTTTCAGCAACTGGAAGCATGATTACTCCTCATTTTGATAGTGATTTAATAGATAACAACTCTTAATAGGCATCTCATACTAGAAACAAATATTTCAATAGCATTATAGCATTTAAACAAGGTAAAACAAACATCTATACAACTCTAGTCTTTGAGGCAAATTTAAATAGATAAAAGCTCATATAATCTTCATTCGACGAAATATAATATTTGCATCATTCTAGCCGAAAGAAATACCTGATTACAACAAAACCAAAACAAACAGAAAATAAGTCTCTGAAACTGGAAGGAAGCAACAGCTAAACTTGGAACAAGCTAACTGAAACAACAAAATATGTTTCAAATAGAGGCAGAATTCCAAATCTGGACAGATTTCCAGCAAATCCAGCAAGAAATATCAGTAATTCTAACAGCTAATAGCCTTTTAAAATCCCAGAAGATATGGATCAGGAGAAAGGAAATAGTAATCAACTTGAAACTCCTTTTTGTTTCCTTTTTTTTAGCTTGCCAAATTCCAGATGTTTTTGAGAATTTCAGAAAGAGGCAGAGTTTTTCTTTTTGTATATGTGTGTCTAGGTCATTTATGTGAGTGAGAATGAGTCTTTTATGTAGCAGGGATTCTAGGGCAGCATTTCCATTTTTCTAATTCACCCTTACCCTTTAAACATTTATTATTGGCTCTTAGACCCCAAAACATGAGTTGTTTCTGTTTTCTTTTTGCAGAGACAACCCTTTTCTTTCCTCTAGAAACTTCTTTTAGTTGTAACAGAGAAAGATTCCTCAAGTTAAAATACCTTAATACCTTTTCTAAACCCCTATTTTTACTCTTTGACAGGATTTTTTGTTATTAGGCTTTAAGACTCAATAGGCCTGCCTGTCAAACAAGGCAGGCCCCCAATCCATTTTTGAACCAGGCCACAATCAACATGATTCTGGAACAAATAATGTTAACCAAAACGACATAATTCAAACAAAGCTAGAGAAATTAAACAACTAACCTAAATTACAAAGAAACGATTAAAATCAAAACTAATTATCTTAAAACATCTAACAATCTATCAATCCGTCTCCTAAGGACGATGTTAACCTCAAACTTCGGCAAACATATGATTTAGCTAAAACGAATTAACGATTCAAAAATATAAAAAAAATAAAAATAAAAAGAAGAAGATATATCTAAATAGACTTCAACATAGATTCTACAAAAGCTGGCCGGATTCCAGTGTATTTCGAAATGGATCGAAACTAACTCAAAATGATTGCTCTCGTCAAGAGCAATCGATTTATGTGAGTCTCGAACCAAAACGACCAAAATACCAAAAAAATTTGAAGCAGGTCGGACTAGATTTTTTCTGAAATTTAGATCTAAAAATGGACAATTTTGGTGGGGTTTCTGGTGAAATCGACCGGAGATATGTGATGAAGGAAGGATATAGACTGTAGGGTGAGGATTTGGGATGGTTTGGAGTGGTGCCGGCGGCGGCAGTGGTTTAGGAATCCTAGGGCAGCTAGGGTTTGGTTAGCTAGAGAGAAGGAGGGAAATGGGGGGGAAGGGTGTCTGTAGGTTTGTTGAGGGGGGGGGGGGGGGGGTAGGAATTAGGACAGTTATATGGGGGAAGGGGTTTAGTTCGGGTCCGTTAGATTTAGTAATAACCAACGGCTGGGGATTGAATTTGAACGAAACGGGGCCATTTTGATGGTTTAAGAGTTGGACCGGATGTATGGGGTTTGGGCTGGAGCGAATTTGTGGGCAATTGGGCCGACTAGAGTTTGTTTTGGCCCAAATCCGCAATAGAACTAAACAAAACTCTTTTTTTTTATTTTCAAATTATAAACAAAATAATTAGCCTAATAAATTGAATCTTAAATCAAATCTAATTTGTAAAATTAACCTATTTACCTATTTTCTAACACTTAACTAATCAATTAATTTAAAATGTGAACTAATAAATGGAAATCCTTAATTCAAGACTAAAATCTAAAAAATGTAAAAATGGCTATTGTATTTTTTTGATTTTGGATTTAATAATGCATTTAATTAACATAATTAAATCCTACATGCAAATAAAAATAAAAAATGCTATGCAATGAAGATTTGAATATTTTATGATATTTTTATGATTTTTTAATCACTTCTAAACATGCATGAATGATGCAAATGGATGCAAAACAAATTGGATAAAAATAAAGAAAAATTCCTACAATTCTATGAAATAATCAAAGTAACTATTTTTGAATATTTATTAGGAGTGATTTGCATTAGGGCAAAATTAGGTGCTCACAGCTACCCCTCTTTGCTCGAGAACATGAAGAGTTTTCGGGCAAAGATAAAGTGAGCAAATATGAATAATTTTTGACCATTTAATACTCCATGTAAGCATTTTTGAAAGAGTTTGACCGAACCTTGCTTCCGAGGTTGCCTACATATCCTTGGCTGTAAAGGAATCAGGTCAGTGTAGTTTTGAAAATTTTGATAGCTGGGACTACTAGGAAGCTATGATTTCACTGCCGTTGGTGTTGTTACTGCTTGCTGAACTCCTTATTACACCAAAATCAAAATGGAAAAGAAACTAAACAAGCCTATCAGCTATGGGTTACAAGATTCCTATCTACAAGACTTTTGAAGCTTGATCTTGAGTTTTGGCTGGTTCTTCACGCATACTCTGATCTGAATCTTAATGCTTGCTAGCTGTATGTGTTAGCTTATTCTTGTATGGTTTCTTCTGATAAAAAATGGGACATGCAAAACTCGTGACTTCAGTCATGTCTTGAGCAGTCCACACTTTTTCACCCCTTCTACATTTGGATTCACTTTTTTCTTCTTTTCTTTCCTTTATTTTGAATTGAGACGTCTTTTTTTGGTCATCTCGAACCCTGTGCCTCGAGGTAAAAACTTGATCAGACACCAAAACAAACAAACGAATGAAATTTTTTTCCCTAGTTTTCACTAGAAAAATTTCGTGAGTTATTGGTAACAAAACTCTATATTACTTCATTATTGAAAGCAATAAAAGGTCGGGATTAGTGCATCCCGAGAAGACAGAGACTAGGGAGTGGAGAACCTATGTCTAAAATAAAGTCAACTAGGAAGTGGAGACCCTAGTTGGAAAAGAGACAAAGGAGTGGAGACCCTATGTCTGAAATAAATATCGACTAGGGAGTGGAGACCCTACGTTGGAAAAGAGACTAGAGAGTGGAGACCCCATGCCTAAAATAAAATCCACTAGGGAGTGGAGACCCTATGTTGGAAAAGCGACTAGGGAGTGAAGACCCTATGTCTAAAATAAAATCAATTAGGGAGTGGAGACCCTATGTTGGAAAAGAGACTAGGGAATAGAGAACCTATGTTTAAAATAAAATCAACTAGGAGCTGGAGATCATATGTTGGAAAAGCGACTAGAGAGTGGAGGCCCTATGTCTAAAATAAAATCAACTAGAAATTGGAGACCCTATGTTGTAAAACCGATTAGGGAGTGGACACCCTATGTCTAAAATAAACATCAACTAGGGAGTGGAGACCCTATGTTGGAACAATGACTAGGGAGTGGAGATCCTATGTCTAAAAATAAAGTCAACTAGGGAGTGGAGATCGTATGTTGGAAAAGAGACTAGGGAGTGGATACCCTATGTCTAAAATAAATATCAACTAGGGAGTGGAGACCCTATGTTGGAAAAGAGACTAGGGAGTGCAGACCCTATGTCTAAAATAAAAATCAACTAAGTGGACACCCTACGTTGGAAAACGCATCTAGGGATTAGAGACCTTACACTACCATAATTTGGAATTTTTTTTCTTTTTCTTTTCCTTTTATTAAGAAAATGAGTAAAATGCGGGAAAGAATTTGGGAGGAGAGTTCCCTTTTTGTAGTGGTTGTTGCCGCAAAGCTATTTTTAACCTCCGCGCGGTTTCTTTTTGGTTGCACCTGCTTCTTGCAAGGTTGCTTTGAATTGAACCTGTTTTCCTATTTTTCATACAAAGAACGATTGTCAGTTTGAAATGGTGGTTGGTTTTGTGGCCTTGAGTGTTTTAGTCACTTGATTTTGGTCGGCTTCTTTGATGACGATTTCAACTGCAACTGGTTGTTTCCTAAAGATCGATTTCATTCCTGGCCCCAGGGAACCCTTTGCTTTTCCAAATCTTTATCATGGCGGTTGGTCACGTAGGACTTAACCTTTTCAACTTTATTCTACCTTTGTGGGCCTTTTACTTTCTTTCTTCCAATTTTTTAACTTCAAAGCATTGGGGAATCCTTAGCTTTTCAAACCTTGCCAAGATGGTTAGTCACGTGGGACTCAACCTTTTCAACTTCATTTTGCCCTTATAGACACTTCAATTTGATTTCCTTCTTTCGAGAGTTTTTTATTTCAAAGCATCGGCCACCATGGCCAGTTGAGGTCAACTTGACTGGTGCCTTTTTTTCATGTTAGCTTATATCAAATGAGAACCCTGTAAATCAGTCTTACCATCCCTTCTTTGTCTCGGTCTTGGAAAAAAGTTAGATCGAAAGGGATTCAAAGAAAAACAAGCAATGGAATGGACAATGAACATATACAAAAGGTATCCCTTTCGGGGAAAGGAAAGAAGGACATTTCTGGAGTACATGTGGACTTTAATGAACATGACATGCCTTTTAGACTGGATTCCTGACCCGTGTAAACTGTCCGACTCTCAAAAATTCATCACAACTGTTGCCTTGAAATCGAGAAACTTTTCTCAGGACTCTGTCGATGCCCTTGACTGTGGGGATCCTCTTTTCGATCAGTGGCGCCCTTTGCGGGTTTGCACCAACTGACCTCTCTCATTTCTCTTCTCACCATCGCCTTATAGTGCTTTTTACGAGTTTTCACTAACAAGACTCTCTCATTTTAATTTCTCTGCTTAATATCGCCTTACGGTGCCCCTGAAGGTTTTCACCAATAAGACTCTCTCATTTTATTTCTCTCATTTGGTTGCATCAAATCCAAGTAATTGTATCCTCCCATTTTGAACCTCTTTGCCGATTGATCCGAAGGACTTGAACAGGATTTGGGGTAAAAGAATTTGGATTGAATTACAACTTTGGAACCTTTCAGGTGAAACCATCGCCGAACCATTATAACATCTGCCCCAGTATCACTTTGGGAAAAATTGGATTTTTGTTTTGGTGTGACTGAACCCCAGAGAGAGGCTGCCTACGTATCCTTTTGGAATCAAGTCGAACGTAGTTCAAGAAACTTTTGTTTTTGATTTCTTTTGTCTCTTTCTTTTCATTTTTTTTTTCATTTTTCATTCATTTTTCATCATCATTTTTTTTCACAATAATAACTTCCAGGTTCCAAAGAGGGTAATCAAAGAAAAAGGAAACCGGCTCAAAGAATTTGCAAGGGTTGGTAGTGTTTGGATAGTGAGAAAGAAAGTCTTCTTCATCCCAATCGAAGCATGTTAAAGCTGTGAAAGTAGTCAAACGTAATACCTGTGAGCACGCGATTTTTGCCCTATATATGAATTATTCCCAAAATTCAAACAAAATAATTTCTCTTTCATTATTTTACACTTTTGTGAATTTTGTGTTATTTTCTGTTAATTGTTTGCATTTTATTTGTGCATTTTTATTTCATATTAAAAATATAAAAAAAAATATGCCTGACATTTGCATTTAGGATCTAATTTCATATTTAAGGATTACTTAGTGGTCAAGTTGTTTCTTTTAAGGAAAATAACCAAAAATAGTCTATTTTTTGCATTTTTAATTGTTAGTTGTTGAATTGGTCTTGAGTTTACTTTAAATAGGAATTAGTTAGCTAAATTTTGGAAATAATTTAGGTCTCATTTTAATTTTTGCATTTTTATAAAATCAAAAAAAAATATACAAAATGAAATACAAAAAAATAAATAAAAGAAATAAAAATGAAAACAAAAGCATCTAAAAGAGGGTGCTTTAATAATACTCAGTTTTGGGCCGTTTGGTTACATTTTACCCAGCCCAAAAGAATCCCAATCACCGGACCAAGCCACTGGCCCAAACGCCCTGCCCGGTCCAATTGCCCCATGCTCAAAACGACGTCGTTTTGACGTCGTTTAATCACGACCGTCCATTTCCCCAAATCCAGTGGCCACGATTGATTCTCAAAATTAAATAAAACTGTCCGAAAATTATACAAAAAACCAAAACACAATTCATCTTCCTCGTACTCCCTGTAACGCCACTGTCACCCCACCATCCACCACCGTCTTCCGCCCTAGCGCCGCCGGCCGGAAATCGCCGCCGGCGGCGGCGATGCTCCGATGACCACCAAAATTACACCCTAGAACCACTGTTCTCCCCTCTTTCCAACCATGCCCTCAGCTCCCCTCGAATCATAGCCAATCTCGTCGAATATTCCATCTAAACTTTTCCGGCCATGACACCACTTCTCCCAAACCGGTCCAAATTAACACCCTAGGTCCCTTTCCCCTTCCCCTATCCAAATCCCCGGTTAGTTTTTCTCGAATCTGCCTCGAATTGGTCGAATCTCAGTTTGAATATTTTCCGGCCAAGACCCAAAGTATGCCAAATAGTCCCAAATTAACACCCTAGGTTCATCTGAGTCTCCTCTACCCAACCCCCATAGCCACTTGTCTCGAATCTGCCCGGAACATTACAAATTTTAAATCCCAAAGTCCGGCAGAACCCTAACTCAGAAATCTTGGGGATTTTGGACCGTAATTTCCCTAATCACGTGTTTTCTTTTGAAAACACACGATTAGGGATGTTACGTGTCAAGAATCCCGGAGGATTCAAACAACAATAGCTGGTCAGAGTTCGCCCCATAGTCAGTCGAATGCTCAAAATTAGTAAGTTCCGTTCGATTCTGTTTTGATTCTGTATGCTCTTGTTTAAATCTGTTTGGATAGTCTTCAATTCTTTAGGGCACTTTTGATTTCAATTTTTCTTCAGTATTTGATCCTTTACTGTTATTATTGGTTAGTGGTAATTAATTAGTTTAGTTTAGTTTAATTCAGTAATTGCATTAGTAATTCCATGTTCAGGATCTAGCTTAAGTTTTGTTCTTCATGTCAATGCTGTTCCCAGTATTCATATACGTTTTAAGTGGTCTGATTTTAGGTTCAGTTAGTCGACTCATAATTGTTTACTGCAATTTGATTTTAATTGTTCCAACCTCTTGATTAGCTAATTTGTCTAGTTTGATTAGCCCTAGAAATAGATTGTTTGGTTATAGCTGATGGATTAAGCTTAACTTGGTCAGTAATTTCAGGGGATGCTAAGGGTAGTTTAGGCATGGAAAAGGGTAGTTTAATCAGATTTGGTAATTGTTGAAGTAAAGTAAGGGTAGAATAGGAATTGTAATGGGCATAGAACCTTCTAGGATGGACTATAGTGCATATTTCAGTAAACTTAGGGTAGTTACTTGGGTAACAAGTCAGAAAATAAAGGATAAAAAATAGAATTAAAACAGGGACTAGTGGGTAAAGGAAAGATCTGAAATTGGACCCTAAGTTCACCTATAAATAGGCATTCATTTGCCTTGATTCACAAGTTTTCGAGCCTCCAAATTCCTCCCCCCCCCCCCCCAAAATCCTCTCAATAGATCTGATCTATAATTTGTATTTCAAATCTTAAAAGAAATCTTCTTCTAGATCTGAGTCTTATATAAAAAAAATCAAAAAAAAAACAATAGAAAAATCAGTAGAAAAACCAAAAATAGACTGTTTCATTGAAAATTTCAGTTTAATTTCAGCCTTCAGCTCAACATTTGATTGCTGAAGTTTTTCAGAAGTTTACTGGTTTAATTTCAAGTTGTTCTGGGTATTTGGATGCTGTTTTGGGGTTGATACATCAGTTCATTTGGTTTTAAAGTATTCTGGAATTACTGAGTCACTTCCGGACCAAAATTGGCTGTGTTGATTGCTTTGTTACTGTTGGTTTACCCTTGCTGATTCTCTGATATTAGCTGACCTATCCTCTTTCTTCTGATTACGTTTCTACTTCCAGGTATTCTGCTTGGCCTTGTATGAACTACAAGGGATCTGTGTAATTTGGCTTGAGATCAAATGGATAAACATGTTCGAATTGGTTGCTGATTTCATTTGACATCTGTTTAATTCTCATATGTGATGTAGTTCTGTTTAAATGAATGCTATACCTGTAATTAAAGAGAACTTTGTTGCGATAGACAATTGATTAATGGTTGTATATACTTGGGGAACTAGAGACTGAGTATTAACAGTATTTTAGAATGGCTTGAATCAATTTGAAAACCTTTGGTTGCCCTATGTTATTGAATCACACATCTAGGTTGCTGTCCATTTTAGTAAATGCTATGAAGTGGTCAGTAGTTAAACAAATAATATTAGTGTGAAGTGTTTTGACATTCGATTTGTTCTGCCATAATGGTTAGTTTCGTAATAGGCAATTAGTTAGTAACAGTAATTAGTTGTTGTGGATTAGTTGAATTCATGGTTATTTAGCAAAAGTTTTAGTATAGATAGTATTCATTTTGGTCCAGCACTCTTCTGTCAAAAAATTAAAATCAGAAACACCATGGGATTTGCAAGTGTGTGATGGCCATCAAGGCTGATTTCGAGTGGAATATTCAGGGACTCGATCCCTCGACCTCTCTCACGAGGTCCAGCCAGCTTTATTCGACCTGGGCTGGTTTTAGGCCCAACATTTGGTTTATTGAGGAAATTCTGTCCAGTCTGCCAGTCTCATGTGGATTGGGCTGCTTATACCCGAGGCCAGGAAGACAATTGGCTCGGTATTGCCTAATTGGTGAGCCGTGTGTACTTTCACAATAATAATCAACTAGACTTCTTTCTTTATTTAGAGACCAATCAAAAATAGAAAAATCGTATTCATTTTTTTAGTTTGGCCTTTTTAATAAATGATGAGACGAGCCTCGCCACATGAAATACAAAAGGCGGGGCCCTCAATAAATGCTATAAAAAGAATACTTAGAATTCGGGTGAACCGTTTAGCGAATTTCACAGTTTTCCCCAAAGATAATAAACGCGTAGTTGCTTTAGGCGCGTATTTTAATAATATTACCTTCCTGAATACGGGTGCACATTTATGTGACCCAAATCTAAATCTCATCGAAGTCGAAATGCGTCAAAGGCCACGGGTGCACTGGTGCGACGTGGTTCGAGATACATTTTCACGACGTTGCAATTCTTATTAAAAAATAAATATATAATAAAAGCGGGCTATTAATAAAAGGCACATAAGTTAGAACATGTTTTAAAATCAGATAAAAGCAAATACAACAGTTGAGCGACCGTGCTAGAACCACGGAATCCGGGAATGCCTAACACCTTCTCCCGGGTTAACAGAATTCCTTACTCGGATTTCTGGTTCGCAGACTGTTAACAGAGTCATAATCTCCTCGGATCGGGATTCAACCGGTGACTTGGGACACCATTAATCTCCCAAGTGGCGACTCTGAATATTAATAATAAATCCCGTTCCGATTGTCCTTTAATTGGAAAAACTCCCTATATACTCCTTCGGGTGTGTAAAAAGGAGGTGTGACAATACCTTTTGACCGCATCTACATTGACAGCTGCTTCGGGGTCATTTCCTTCAATGTCTCCCAAATACAATGCTCCTTTTGGCAACACTCTTCTTATAATGTACGGACCTTTCCAATTCGGAGCATACGTCTCAAAACGAGTTGCCCCACTTCAAATTTCCTAGGCCACACTTTCTTGCTGTAGGCACGGGACATTCTTTGTTGATACAACTGCCTGTGGTAGACTGCGGCCATCCGCTTTTCATCAATCATGGTCAATTGTTCCAACGGGGTTTTAACCTATTTATCGTTCTCGATATCGGCTTCAACAATGATCCGAACAGAGGGAATCTCAACTTCTGCAGGTATTCTGGCTTAAGTGCCATAAACCAATGAGTAGGGCATGGCCCCAAATGATACTTCGCGCTGTTGTGCGATATCCCAAAGCAAAAGACAGCTTTTCATGCCATTGTCTAGAACTTTAAATCATTTTCCTGAGGATCTTCTTTATATTCTTGTTTGCACCTTCAACAACGCAATTAGCTTTGGACCGATAAGGGGTAGAGTTACGATGCGTAATTTTAAACTGTTCGCATACTTCCCTCATCAAGTGGTTATTCAGAATTGTAGCATTGTCCGTAATGATAGTTTTAGGAATACCAAAATGACAAATAATGTTGAATGCACAAAATCCACAACCGCTTTCTTGGGGACGGCTTTAAAAGTGACTGCTTCGACCCACGTTGTAAAATAATCAATGGCAACCAAGATGAATTTGTGCCCATTTGAAGCTTTCGGATCGGTTGGCCCAATAACATCCATGCCCCAAGAAACGAATGGCCAAGCGCTGACACAGGGTGTAACTCTGAAGGCGGTGCATGAATCAGGTCACCATCTATCTGGCACTGATGGCACTTTCCGGAGAAAACTAAAGCAATCCTTTTCCATGGTCATCCAGTAATAACCTACCCGGAGGATTTTCTTTGCAAGGACATATCCATTCATATGGGGCCCACATACTCCCGAATGCACTTCATTCATGATCTTTTCAGCTTCTCGGGCATCTACGCACCTCAAAAGATTCAGATCTGGAGTTCTTTTGTACAAGACCGCTCCGCTCAAAAAGATACTGCTTGCAAGTCTTCTGATAGTTCTCCTTTGATCTCCACTGGCCTGCTCGGGATAGTTTTTCGTTTTCAAAAACCTTTTGGTATCATGATACCATGGCCGAAAAATCTGGCTCCATTTCGATTGCGTTACAATAACCATGCCTTTCTCGAATTTGGATTTCCAGCGGGTCAATATGGAAATTACCCGGGTATGGCAGCATTGAGGCCAAATTGGCTATTGCATCAACTAGCTCATTGTGGAATTGGGGAATATATCTGAACTCGAAAGACTTGAACCTTTTGCTGAGATTTTCCACATGTTTCCTGTATGGGATGAGTTTGATGTATCGAGTTTCCCATTCACCTTGGGTTTGCCGAATGATCAAATTAGAATCTCCCATGATTAACAATTCCTCTATATCGAGATCAACTCCCATATTCATGCCCATAATGCAGGCTTCATACTCGGCGATATTATTTGTATAGAAGAACTGAAGCCGAGCTATAGCTGGATAGTGCTGACCTGTGGGCAAAATCAAAATTTCTCCAATCCCGACACCTTGTGCATTTACAGCTCCATCAAAGAACATTTTCCAAGCATTGGTGGCGTCTGGAATCACTTCAATTGAGTTCACTTCCTCGTCAAGAAAATAGGTGCTTAGGGGTTGGTATTCATCATCGACCGGGTTTTCCGTTAGATGATCCACCAGAGCTTGAGCTTTCATCACCGTGCAAGTGACATAGACAATGTCGAACTCAGTGAGTAGGATTTTCCATTTTGCTAACCTTACCGTGGGCATTGGTTTCTAGAATATGTACTTCAGCGGATCCATTCTGTTTATGAGATATGTGGTGTAGGCCAACATATAATGTCTGAGCTTATGGGCAACCCAAGTCAGGGCGCAACAAGTTCTTTCCAATAATGTGTACTTGGCTTCATAACTGGTGAACTTCTTGCTCAGATAATATATGGTTTGCTCTCTCTTCCCGGTCACATCGTGTTGCCCCATGATACAACCGAAAGAATTTTCCAAGACTGTCAGGTACAATAACAAAGGTCTTCCTGGCTCAGGTGGAACCAACACTGGCGGATTTGACAGATATTCTTTGATTTTATCAAAAGCTTCTTGACACTCATCTGTCCATTTGATCGCCGCGTCTTTCTTCAATAACTTAAATATGGGCTCACAAGTGGTAGTGAGCTGAGCAATGAATATGCTGATGTAATTCAATCTTCCTAGCAGACTTATGACCTCTTTCTTGGTTCTCGGAGGTGGCAAATCCCGAATTGACTTTATCTTTATTGTATCTAACTAGATACCCCTCCGGCTGACTATAAACCCCAGAAGTTTTCCAAACGGAACTCCAAATGCACATTTAGCTTAGTTCAATTTCAAGGCATACCTACGCAGACGCTAAAATATCTTCCTCAGATCTCGCACATGGTCTTCCTGCATTCTAGATTTAATGATCACATCATCCACATACACCTCGATTTCCTGGTGCATCATGTCATAGAAGATGGCAGTCATAGCTCTCATGTAAA
Organism: Nicotiana attenuata; assembly: GCF_001879085.1. Lineage (NCBI taxonomy): Eukaryota > Viridiplantae > Streptophyta > Magnoliopsida > Solanales > Solanaceae > Nicotiana > Nicotiana attenuata. The sequence goes on along the minus strand of NW_017672798.1, from coordinate 50,949 downwards.
TTGCCCTGGTGTTTTCCAAACCAAATGGCATGACCCTGTAATAGTAAGTGCCCCAAGGTGTAGTGAAAGCCGTCTTTTCTACGTCTTCTTCATCCATTAGAACTGGTGATCAGCATAACAATCCACAAAAGACTGTATCTCATGTTTGGCACAATTGTCAACAAGAATATGAATGTTTGGCAATGGAAAGTTGTCCTTGGGGCTTGCTTTGTTCGAATCCTGATAATCAACACACACTCGGGTTTTCCCATCTTTCTTCGATACTGGGACCACATTAGCCAACCATGTGGTGTATTGGACCACTCGGATCACACCATCTTTCAATTATTTGGTGACTTCTTCTTTGATCTTATCGCTGATATCTGTTTTGAACTTTTTCTATTTCTGTTGAACGGGTGGATAACCGGGATAAGTTGGAAAGTTATGTACCACTAAGTCGACACTCAACCCTGGAATATCATCATAGGACCATGTAAATACGTCTTTGAAATCAAAAAAAAAAGTTGGATCAGAGCACTCTAGTTTTTTCATCGGCGTGAATGCTTATCGTGGTTTTTCGGACCTCTTCTGAACTGCCCAAATTAACTGACTAGGTTTCATTTAAGTTTGGCTTAGGCTTATTCTCAAATTGTTCCAATTCTCGATTTATTTCCCTAAAAGCCTCATCTTCATCATATTCTGGTTCTTGATTTATTATTTCACAATTAGACAATATTTTAGGATCTGGGCGTGAAGTCCACAAGCATGTCATGTTATTTAAGTCCGCATTATTAGAAATGAAAAGAAGAAGATAAGAAAATAGCAAAATCAGAATGAAGAAAAAAGAGACATCTATTGACGATGAAATATTGATTCCATTTCATTGGATTGAAGATATGAGGGTTTACATTAAAATCAAAATACAATAAAGTAAAAACATTCGAGTTACACCCTAGAATAACTCGTAATCTAGAAAAGATGGCAAGACTGGACTATCGGGACTCCCGTCTGACAGGGAATGGGGTAGCTTTCCAATTCTGAAGCTTGGCATCTGGTCCCATGTACAGCACCTTGGCATTGCTCGTGCCTTCCCCGGGTTGGACCATGTGAGACTCATACAACATTTGTTTCATGGCTTCACAAATATCATCAGTCTCTTCGGTCGTGAAGGCCTCTTCTTCTTCTTCCCCATATTTGGGCTTGACAAATGACTGGGCAAGATGTGGAATGGGCTGGGGCCGGACCCATCTTTTTTCCTTGCGCTCTTTAGCCCATTTTCTGTCGGCATCTGTAGCTTGGAAACCCACTCAATTGAAGTAATAGGCTCTGTGACGCCTTGCAAAGAAACCCCGAGCCCCTTTCCGGGCTTGTACCCATGTTTAATCATTTTAGTGGTGACCATGACCGAGGCATTAGATAAGCAAGGTTGAGGGAATGGGGCCCCTTATTCACCTTGATCGGCAACGACAATCTCGAAGGCCTAGTATACAATATGCTCGCTGCCTTCCCTATCTTCAAGGCATGGGACTGAAGGGTCCCTGTAGATAGACTGCTCGTCCTCCCCATGGACAACAATTTCTTGATTTTCATATTCAAATTTTACCATTCGGTGGAGAGTGGAGGGCACAGCAACTGCAACATGAATCCATGGTCTTCCTAGGATAATATTGTATGAGGTGTCCATATCCAAAACCTGGAAAGCCACTTCGAAATCCACGGGGCCAATGGTTAAAATCAAATCGATTTTCCCTATTGTGTCTCACTTGACACGATCAAAAGCCCGCACACATATATTCTTAGCTCGGATCCTTTTCGTTCTAATCTCCATTCTCTAGAGCGTTGAGAGAGGGAAAATATCGACCCCGGAACCACTATCTAGCATGACTCTCTTCACATAACAGCCCTCACATTTGAAAGACAGGTGAAGGGCTTTGTTGTGGGCGGCTCCCTTGGGGGAAAATCATTGCGGCTGAAAGAAATCCTGTTGACCTCAAAGAATCGTTTAGCTATTCTCTCCAATTGTTCAACTGAAGTGTCAATTGGGACATATGCATCATTGAGCGTTTTAAGGAGCACCTTCTGGTGTTCATTTGAGCTTAACAACAGAGATAAGAGTGAGACCTGGGAAGGAGTCTTCCGAAGCTGGTCAACTAGTACATATTCCGAAGTTTTTATTTTTCTAAAGAACTCCTCTGCTTCCTCGCTGCTTACAGAATTCTTGGATGGTAAACGCTTATCCCTGTTCAGCTTGGATTTCTTTAACTCTTCTGGGTTGTGGTACTTCCCAGATTGATTCATTTTGTTCACCTCTCTCATGACCTCTTTCCCCTTGTAAGTAAGTACTATTATGTTGTAATTCCAGGGGACTGTGGTGGGGTCTCTCATAGGGCTCTATGGTACACGGCTGATAACCACGGGCTCAGTCAGCCTTGGTGGAATTGCCGGCCCCGCGCCACATAGGTCCCTTTTGGAATATACAATTTCAGCACATTCAACGTGGCCTTTCTTTGCTCGAATTTCTTGGGAGTGTTCAAGATGAGTTGTTCTTCCCTTGGGGACTTAGGAACATAGAGAATTGCGTTCTTAGCATGCGCTGCTCCAGTCTTGGTTTCTATAGCTCGAGGAACCGGAATGATTTTCTTCTCAGTTTTGGCTTGTTTCACCGCCGCTTTGGGTCTTGCTTCTAGATTGGCGATGGCGATGATGGCTTTCAAGGTTGGATTAAATTCCATGTCATCACAAATCATTCCAATGACCGACCCATTATTGTGATTCAGTAATGGATTGTTAGTCACATTAAGGACTTCCTCGTCCCTCAGCACAACTCGTTTTTGTTCTATCAAATTTTCAACCGCCCTTTTTAGGGTCCAACAGTCCTCCGTATCATGACCCTCTACCCCTGAATAGTAAGTACACTTGGTACCTGCCCGGTATGATGGGGATTCAGGATTCCGATTAGGGGGCACAGGTTGCAACAGACCCAGCTGGATTAACTTCTGAGTAGGCTGGAGTAGGATTCACCAATAAGGGTGAAATTATTTCTCCTGGGAGGCTCACGAGGGCGTGGATTATGTTGGTGGTTGTTTTGTGGTGTATTGGGGGTTAGACAAAGCTTGGTAGGGATGGTTATTTCTAAGAGGTGGAGCTCGGGCTTGGTTGTAGTGCTGTTGTGGCCGTATATAGGGTTGGCCATTCATCACCACATAATAAGGCGATGCCACGTCATAAGCTGCATCTTGGTGGGGATAGTAGTGTTGCGGGGTTCTGGGCATCATGTAAGAGTGATCATATGATAGATGGGGCCCTCTTGAAACTGAAGCCATCATGGCTCCTTCCTCCCTCTTTTTTCGATTGGATCTCAAAGCAGATTGACTTAATATCCGGCCAGATTTCAGACCGTTTTCTACCATTTCTCCGATTTATTGCCTCCACAAACGGTTTACCCATGGCAGACAACATATTCTGAAAATAATCGGCCTCTTGGGCCCGCAAGAAGACCGTAACCATTTCGGTTTCGTCCATGGGTGGCTTAACTTTGGCGGCCTGCTTGCGCCATTTAATAGCATATTTGTGGAAACTCTCTACGGTTTTCTTCTTCAAGTTACTCAAGGAGTTCCTGACTGGAGCTATGTCAACATTATACTGAAAATGTCTAACGAAATCGCGGGCCAAATCATCTCATATGTCCATCGGGAGATTTCCTGGTCCACATACCATTCTGAAATGATTCCAGTCAGGCTTTCCCCAAAATAAGCCGTCACTAACTGTTCTTTTACACCAGCACCCCTCAGCTGGTAACAATATCATTTCAGATGAGCGACCGGGTCTTCGTGCCCGTCGTAATTTTCAAATTTTGGCATTTTAAAGCCAGCAGGCAAGTGAACATGGGGAAACATACACAGGTCGGAGTATGAGACACTCTTCTGGCCACTCAGGCCTTGCATGTTTTTCAGGCTTCTCATCTTCCGAGCCATTTCTTCCTGCTCGAGGTTTCTCACTGCTCTTTCTTGTTCTATTGGGGACTCGTATTGCGGATGTTGAGGGTATGAGTCTGGAGTAACATGAGTTGTATCTGGCTAAAATTGCGGGCCCTAGAAGGTGAATGTTGAAGGCTCAATGCATGGCCTGGGCATGGTTGGTTGTGCCATAGTAAAGACTGGTGGTGTGGTGAGCAATGATGAAGGTACCCTGTAAATGGTGCCTGGGAGCGGACCTCAGAAGGCGTACTTACCCAAACGGGACAAATGGGTTGGATATGGGGATAGGGATATTGATGGTTCCACCCGTCCGGGGGATCAGTTAGGGAAATCTAGGGATTGAACTTGGTGGTTCTCTACCATTGGAACAGGCGTCCCATATCTCCAACATGCGGAGACGCAACCTCCTATTCTCTTCGGTAGTTGCCGATTCAGGCTGGGACGTAACCGGTACGGCATTATCCTCAGGACCGATGATGCGGAGATTGCTTTCTGAAGACATTGGGACACTTCATTTTGATCTTGTAAAGTAAGGGTGAGAAGCCAGGTAACCCTCAAAACCAACCACCTAAACAAGACCTGTCTACTTTGCACACACAACAACCTTGTCAGTTTTGAGACATTTAACAGATAGGGAATCGCATATTGGGGATGCAATGCACCTGAATAGTTAAACGTTTCTAAATGTTTTTGCAACGACTGTGTATTTCATCCCGACTTTTGCTATCTCTTTTCTTAATGTCAATCTTGATTTCTTTTTCCTTCTATTTTTCGCTCTTTTATTTTTCACTCAATTTTTTTCGGTTTATTTTTTCACTCAAAATTTTTTGGGGTTTTCTCAAAATTTCATTAGTAAAATCTTTTTGGTTTTTTCTATTACAAAGACTCGGAAGTACTGATGACTAAAAAATGAAATATAGAGACTCGACATGGATAAAAAGACGAACAGACTCGAGAAAAATAAAATACAGACTTAAAAGCTAAAAAATCAAGAATACATAAGAGCCTCAAATGTTGTTCTGGTGGCCCGCGGGTTATTAGTCAGTCTCGGCGCGGGCCTACGTGCAATCTCTTCCTGAAGGTGCTCTAGATCATCCATCCTGGCGAACAAAGGTCATCACCGAAGCAAAAAACATAGATATGGTCATATCTTCACATTCAGGGAATTTCATTGCAACACAATCAACTATTTCTTTGATTCTCATTCTAATCACACCCTTTTCTTGAAGGAAGCATTCAATTTGCTGTGCACGGGCTTCCAGCACCTGCGTGGCTGTGTTGTTTTGGTCTTGCAACTTTTGCATGCTCTTTGCTAATTGGTAAATCAAGGCATAGCAGTGTTCTCTTTCTGTTTTGAAGTCCTTTGATTGCTGAACCATTTCGTTTTCGAGGGTGGTCAGCTTTTTCCTTAAGATCGTGACTCCTTTATCATACTTTTGCTTTAACTAGTGAGCAAAACTTGTCCGTTGTTCTGCACCTTTTGCCAACTTTGCTCGAGCTTTTGCCAATTCTTCCTCAGCCTTTGTCAGATCAGCCCCATAATCATGCACTTTTTGCCTCAGATTGCTTATGATTCTTTCATCTTTTTTGCTTCTTACCGGGGTTTCGGCGGCTATTTTCATTTTCTAGATCTGAGCTCGGAGGGCTTCTTTTTCCCGAGCCAACCTCTTCTTTTCTCCTTCATCCTTAGCAGCCTGCAAACTACTATCAACTTTGATGTTTCTGACTTTATCTTCTGCAAACTACTATCAAATTTGATGTTTCTAACTTAATCTTCTAGTTTGCTTATGGTGGTCCGATATTCATTCTCTTTGGCTAACCAAACCCACTATTCCTGCACTACATCGACAAATTCTTGGATATGGGGCCTTTTAGTCGGCCTTTCATATTCATCATTTTTCGTGACTCTCTTTCCATGCCTAACAACATAACCAGGTAAGACCTCGCCCTTGGAAAAATCACGTACTCGGGTGTTTGCCCCCAAATACTGGCATTCGCTCCAAATTTGGCAAACCACTTCTTCAGGAAATTGGGCAATGGAGCGGATCTCGACCACATGAGTACTAAGGTCTTCATCTCTGGGAGCTGTCTGGCATCTTCCAAGTTGTCTCAAAACTCGGTACAGGGCATAGGGTTGGATGCTTCGAAGACCCATTAGAAGGAAGTAGGGTCCAGTGGCGGTCATGTAGATAATCTCATCAACAAGAAGCCAACCAAATGTCCACCCTACCTGATCTGCGATAATAGAACGAAGGCGGGTGATCCAATCTTTGACTCCTTCTGGCATTTTGAATCCTGTCACTCATGTACCGAACTCTTCGATGTAATTTCTTCTCGTAGAACCATAATTCATGTATCGGGGACAGTGACAGAGGTGTTCGATCATCCACATTTGTAATAATAGATTCTACCCCTTGAAAAACCTGACTCCGATCTTAGAGGATGTGAGGGCTCGAAATATATCTGATACGATCATGGGTGCGAGGGTACTCTTGGCCTCGGTAGTCAAAACATGGATTATTCTGGCTACACGCAAATCAATGTGCCCGTCCTCCCTTGGAAACACCAAAAGGACTAAAAATGCCACCATGAAGGCAAAGCATCTATGCGTCTCCCACTTTGACCGGTTTCCTTTACTGCAGAGTCCATTTTCTGGGTCTTCGAATCCTCTTAAGTCCCCGTACTGCTGGTATAGAAAGTGAAAAGTGGAAGCTCCACCTGCTAGACTTTCTGTCTTAATCTGTCTGTTTATTTTTAGTAAGTCTAGAAACTTGTGGGGAGTAATGGTCCTTGGAGATATCAAGTACTTGTGTCTTAATCCCTCCGTACTCCCGGCATAACCCGTCATTTCTTCCAAAGTAGGTGTAAGCTCAAAATCTAAGAAGTGCAAAACATTGTGAGCGGGGTCCCAGAATGACACCAGTGCCTCTATCATATCACTTCTAGGTTGAATTTTTAATATTCCAGTGAGCGCCCCCAGATATTGATTGACCTTGTCTCGTCCTTAATTTTCCCAAATTCTTCTACCATATGTGGAGTGCTAGTGGAGTCTGGTCCATAACCTTCACTGGTAAATTCTGAACAGTGCTCATTCTGTAAATTTTTAAATTAGAGTGACCTGTGAGCACGTGATTTTTGCCACGCTTAAATTACTCCTATAAAATTTATTAGAATTAGGATTTTTCTTTTATTCTTTGAATTTCATGAGTTAATTGCATGATTTTGTGTCTTGTTTGCATTTGCATTTAGGATTTAATTTTATATTTTTCTTAGACTAATTAGTAATTAGGCTTGTGCGAAATATAAAAATCATAAAGAAACTTTGATTTGTTTTGATTGATTTTAATTTTAGTTTTAGGTTTATTAGTTTAATTGTAGTTTAATTAGGTAGGTTGAATTAATTTTTAGGTTTAATTTTGTTTGGTTTTTAAAGTTGAAACAATAAGTAAATAAAAGATAAATGAAAAGAATTAAAAGAAAAGAGATACAAATCAGGCTGGCCTGATATTGGGCCAGTGCTAAATAGCAGCCCAAATTGTACCAAAACCCCTCCCCAAATCCGGTCGAATTCAGGCCCAAATGATTCCACCCGGTCCAGCACGTTTCGTGGGATTAGATCAGGACCGTCGAGGTTTCTTGATCGGACGGTCCTAAAGCTAGGGTGTCTAAGTATAAAAGTGTCCAAACGTGCCCCCCTACCCCCTCTAACCTCCCGTCTCTCACCCCCCAAACCCTAGAGAAACCCTACCCGCCATTGACTCCCCCACGTCTCCTCCGCCCTCTGCCCTAACGCCGCCGGCCGGAAATCGCCGCCACCGGCGGCCGACGTCCTTTTCCGCCCAAAATTACACCTCAATCTCTCCTTGTCCTCCTCTTTCCATATCCGGTATTGGTTTTCTTCGAATCATAGCCAAAAAGCTCAAATATTGAATCTAAATTTTCCGGCCAAAATCTTACCTTGTCCAAACGGCCCCAAATTCGTACCCTACACTCCCCTAACCCTCCTCATCCCTAATCCCTAATCCCTAACCAAAATCACTCGAATCTAAGCGAAACTAGGCGGATTTTAAATCTAGGGTTCCTGGGTTTCGAGTTTGTTTTGGAAATTTTCAAAAGCAATTGATTTCTAGTTAATATTATAGGCCTATTCTCGACATAATAGACATATAATATTAACTGGAAACCAATTTCGAAGGGAATTTCTTGTAGAGTCCAAAAATCTGTAAGTGTCTCTTCTCACTTCTATTATTCTTTTATTTTCTTTTTGTTTTCATTAGTTAATTCGTGCTTTTGTTGTTAGTTAGCTTGTTTTCTGTGTTATTTCTGATTTTTGATCTGATTTGTGTTGTATTTCTGTTAGTTTTAATGTTCAAATATCGGGTTAATTAGTTCAAGAGATCACTTGTTAGTTCAATAGGATTTTTCGTTAGTTTTGATTCAATTTCAACATGTCTGCTCTTTTCCTGGTAATAATCTGCTCGTTTCAATCCTTAGGTTTAATAGTCTGATTAAGTAATTGTTATTTAGTTTTGTTTTCTGATTGTTAAGTTTTAGTTTTGTTGGTTGGTTGCAGCCGATTTAGATTCACTAGGATTAATCATAGTTAAACTTTAACTAAAATGAAGGGGTTGTTTGGGTTAGTAATTTCAGGGAGTAGTCAGGGGTAATTTGGGCATGGGAAAGGGCTGGTTTGTTAAGATATAGTAATTTTAGAACTCAAGCAAGGGTAGTTTAGGTTTTTCATAGCTAAAAGAATACCCTAGGGCCTTCTAGAATGGGGGCCTAAGTGTAAGTTTTCTGCATTTTAATGCAGTAACTTGGGTAACAAGTCATAAAATCAGGGTCTAATAGCCAATTTCTGAAATAAAAAGGGGAAAAATAGGAAAATGCTTCCAGAACCTTCTGCCCCACTCCTTGCCTATAAAAGGCACCTCTAATGCCTTCTTTTACAAGTTTTAGAAGTCTAAAAATTCCCAAATCCCTGCCAGCTTTAACTTCCCCTTAAAAATCCCCTTCCTCGAGTCTGAAATTCAAATTTGAACCTCAACACTTAAGAGGTTCAAATCTGAAATCATATAGCTGTAGAAACCTTCACTTTAGATCTTAATTTCTGCCCAAAAAACCGAAAAACAACAAAAACTTCCAAAAAATTCAAAAAAAAAACTGTTACATTGAAAACCTTAGGTTAATTTCGATTTTAGTTTGCTGACTTACATCTTCTAGTTCATTGTTTTGGTTGCTGAAATCATATAAGCATTCCTGGGTTCAATCTCAAGTTGATTTGGGTGCATTTAAGCTATTTTGCTTGGTTCATTAACTGCAAAGGATCCTGTGCCATTTGACATCATTTCTAGCATTATAACATCACTCCGAGCCTCTGATTTCTACTGCTGAACTGCTGCGACCTTGCTGAAAATCCATTGACCTTTGTTTTGCCCCAATTTCCAGGTACATATTCGAGCTTTGATGTGCTGTAGCTTGGATTAAAAAATGGAATAAAATGCTCCTTCATTTGCTCCAAAGTGTGTTTTGGGATGCTATGTAGCATTAGCTAAAAAGATAGGAGCTGATATAGACTTAGTTACTTTATAATCATAGAATGTTATACAGGACTGTTTGTGTATAATTTGGACTGCTGTTTGTATTAATTGTTATTGTTAAACATTAGCATAAGTGCAGAAATTAAGGTCAGGTATTCGTGTGGAGTTAATAATTGAGGACGGCCAAGTAGTTTACCATGTTCCATTTTTTTTATAATGCATCTCATCTACTATTGCAATTAAATAGAGATGGATATATAGGAGTGCTGGAATTGGATATACGGACTGGATATATATATAAAGGGGACTGAACTCGAACTGGAATAAGTCATAATTCGAGTTCCATATTGCTTATTCAATAGTATTGGCTTTGACATGTTCAATTTTAGCAGGATCAACATTAAACTAGTTCTGATTTTAATGTTAAATTTCAGCATGTTCAGCATATTCAATTATTTTCAGGAAGTAGTCACAAATTTCTGCATAAAAATTTTCTTTGGTAAAATTTATAAGGTTGAAATTTTCTTTAAGTTGAGTTTAAGTTGAATTGGGCTATTAAGAGGCCCAAACATGGCAAATGCTGAAAATTGGCCTATATAAATCAATTCCATATATAACTAGGCTTTGGGCCAATTCCCAGAAGCCTAATGCAGGCTCCCTTCGGAGACTGCTATTGCCATAGACCTGGGCTAACTTCTCAAGGCCCAAAAAATTGCTAGAAGTAAAAAAAAAACTCTTTTAAAAATTATGTTAGGAATAGGGGATTAATTTGCAAATATAAATTTGTGTTTCGAGTTAGGTGGTGGGTTCAAATTAAGATGGTCCTCCCTTTTGTTTGAATTCGGACTTGAATTCGAGGCTCGAATTTATAAATGTAAATTAATTAGACCTTTTTAGAGACAAATAATAAATAGAAAAATCGTAGTCGCTTTAGGTTGGCCTTTAAATAAAAATGAGATGAGCCTCGCCAAACAAAACCCATAAACTGCGGGGCCCTCATTAAACGTCTATATAAAAATACTTAGAATTTGGGGCGTGCCGTTTAGCGAATTTCACGGCCTCCCACGAAGATAATAACCCGTTAGTCGCTTTAGGCGCGTTTTAATAATATTACCTTCTTAAATTCGGGTGTGCATTTCATGCAACCCAAATCCAAATTCCAAAACGTTGAATAAGAATATGTCGTGGATCCGGGTGCATTTCATGTGACGTGATCCAAAAACACGTTCTTAAACGGCGTTCACTTTCCTAAAAATCAATTAAAAGCGGTAAATAATCTTAAAATTGCATTATAGGTTGGGACATGCAAAAATTAGATTTTTAGTCAATCATAATAATTTAAGCGACCGTGCTAGAACCACGGGATCCGGGGGTGCCTAACACCTTCCCTCGGGTCAACAGAATTCCTTATTCAGAATTTCTGGTTCGCATTGTTAGGACTAAGTGAGGGTGACCATTTGTTTTGAAAACCCCAATGCCCAAATAGTACCGAAATGCTGCCGTATTATTGAAAAAAAAACAAACAAAAAAACAAAAAAAAAGGGAAAATATTTGAAAACATAGAAAGAAAAATTGTTGATCAACATAGTTTTGATTTTGGCAAAAGTGCCCGAACTACGCTGGTTTGATTCTCACCGGATGTGAGATACGTAGGCAACCCTCATCGGGTCCAACCTCCCTTTTGCAAAAAATAGCCAAAAAATGTCAAATTTTAATTTTGTGTCATAAATAAGTCGGGTGATGCCATTCCTGTCTAAAATAAGCCGAATGTCCCTAAAAGGACGTTGGAAGGCCGTTTTTGCAAGAATAGCCACCTTGAGTCATTTTTACATGGTTTGCAAGCACAACCTTAAAATCTTCCTCCCAGAAGTGCTGAAAGGCCGTATTTGCAAATCCAGTCCTGTTTTCTAAATAAAGAATTTTTGCACAAATAGCCCTTTTTTTTCAAAATAAATCATTAAATTCCCCTAAATAAATGTGCAGGATGAATTCAAGTAACATCGAAACCTTCTCAGTCCTGAGCGAGATCCCTTTGAAACTCCATATGTGGTGGCATGACTTGGGAAAAGGAAGCAGAGATACCGTGGTCAAAAGTTTGGGCGGTCTCGTAGATTTATTGAAAATCAAACCAAGGAAGGATATCATTGAGGCACTAATACCATTTTGGGACCCGACCCGTAATGTATTCCGGTTTTTAGATTTTGAACTTACACCTACATTAGAAGAGATCGCCAGATACGCAGGTCTCAACGGGAACCTCCGAGGTAGATACCCATTGGCCCCATGACCGGTAACCCTTCATAGGTTCTTGGATTTGTTGAACATTAGCCGAGATGTTCAAGACCCGCACTTGGCGGAAGGGTGTTGTACATTGCATTTCTTATATCACCGGTATGGTAACCCCAAAGGTTTCGAGGAACCCAACACAGGATTAACACATGTTGGAAATAAAGACAAATGGGAAGCCCGACGGGGATTAGCCTTCATGGTAGCCTTTTTGGGAGTGGTAATCTGTCCAAGAAAAGATGGTCACATAGACCTTGGCCTAGTAGGGATGCTAGATGTTGCCATGAAAAACCTACTAGCACAGTGGTTCCTCTGATTGTAGCAGAAATGTACCGAGCTCTAGCCAAATGTCGGGAAGGGGAGAAATTCTTTCAAGGTTGCAAGTGGATACAGGAACACCTCTGTCACCGCACAGGCTATATGAACTACGGTTTAACCGGGTTGAGTTGTATTGCAGAATTCGAGACCCGGGTGACGGGTATTGAGTTCCCTGAGGGTACTGAGGCCTGGTCGTCATGTTTAAGATCCCTCACTGCAGATAAAGTTGAATGGGCTTATGGATGGCTTCCTGCTACTGAAGTTGTATACACATCAGCAGAGGTCTCTTATATTCTTTTGATGGGTATTCGAAGCATTCAGCCATATGCTCCTTACCGAGTTTTGCGACAATTTGGAAGATTCCAGACGGTGCACAATGATGAAGACTTGAGTGGGCAAGTCATCGAGTTAGGCCCGAAAGCTGCATTCCCTGAAGGCAGAATCCGAAAGATATGGAATGAGTGCAGGTACCTTGAGCCTAAGACTATAGTACAGGACCGAGCCAGAGGTGAGGTTGATCCCAAATACTTGGTCTGGTTTGGTAAAAGATTTCAAATTCCTGAGAGACCTGCCAAAAGACCACATGTACAACAATTTACTAATGAAGCCTAGGTGCAATGGGATTGGTTGGCCAAGGAAAAGGAGTACAGGGCTCGAATAGGAGCATTGGAAAAACAGGTTCAGGAGCTTCAGTTTGAAAACAGCTTGCAAGCCGCAGCTGATGAATGTGATAAAAAGAAATTGGCCCAAGAGAATGAAGCTCTCAAGGCCCAAATTCAGCAAATGAAAATAGATGCCAGGAATCGAGAAAGAAGTCTATCCGACGAGAGATTGATAAAAGGGTTAAAGAAGCAAGTCCTGGACTGTCAGGAAGAATTGGGAAAATCTGAGGGAAACATGGCAAGACTTCGGGCACAATGGGCAAAGAAGACTGAGGAAAGAGCCCAATTCGTACAACAAATGAAGAGAAATTATGAGGGAACCATTGCTAACATGAAGAGAAGAATGAATACTCTTGAAGAAAAGTCAGCCCGCCGAGAGAGAACAATGCTATAGGTTAATCGCTGATATGGAAAAGGAAATAAAATTGTTACAAGACCTTCACTTCCAGGATTCTCAGGTGCTAGAGGCTCGCACCCAACAGATAAGCCGGCTACTCCAAGAGAAAGGCCAAATCAGGGAAAGAATCAGAAACATTGCCAACTATATTGTCATGAAGTGTCAGGTCGGTGAGCGGATGGGTCGTACCACGTTCTTTGCCTCCGTGATGATATTTGTTCGCCAGGTCATGAACGATCTGGATCAGTTGCAAAAGGGTCTTGCACGCAGGCCCGCGGTGATGCCGAGTGATGCCCGCGGGCCCCAGGATTTGAAGCTTTGATGTATTCTTAAATAATCAAGTCTGTAGTTTTTGAGTCTGGTTTTTGTACTTTCCTTTTCCGAGAAAAGAAAACAAATAGTCTAGTAGCTTTGTAATCGCAGTTGTTATTAATGAAAATTTGAAAATTCCCAAAAACTGTTTCTTTATTTCTTGTACTTATGTTTGCATTTATTTGCAAGAACTACGCTTGGTCTGATTTATGTGGGGTCATGATACGTAGGCAATCTCCATAGGATTCGACCGTAACCCTAAAAAAGGGAAGGAAAAGAAAAACAAGAGAGAAAGGAACGCAAAAAGGAATCGAGAGCAAGACCATGGCAAAAGAAAAAGGAAAAGCAGAAAATGAAAATAGAGGGAAAAGAAAAATGAGAGAAAAACAAAAGAGAAAGAAAAGAAACAAGAGAAAAGCCGGGACGACGCATGCAACCGAAGCAAACATGTAGATATTTATTTAACTGTATAGGTGCATTACACTCCAATGTGCGTTTACCTATCTGTTAGTTATCTCAAACTAACCGTTGTTGCTATCCATTTCCAGCTGAGCTTTTTAGAAACAGTGGTTGGTTTGTGGTAAGCTGGCCTCACATCGCTATTTCACCAGATCCAAAGAAAATACAGAGATGTCATCTGAAATGACTTTGCCTGCAATCCCCATACCCGAAGACAGCCCCATCTCGGGGGTCCCGGTCTCTGAATCTTTTACAGCTGAAGAAAATCGAATCTTGCGCCTGCGATTGATGGAAATGTGGGATGCTTGGAACAACGGAAAGGAGCCTCCAAGCACCATTCCAAGATTCCCAGAGTTATTCCCTAGATCTGGAGGTGCTACTATTGTCCCTATCAGCCACCCTCATACTCCTTTGGGACAGCCTACCATGACCGCTCACTTCGTCGGAACACCTTCTGAGGTCCGCCCCCAGGTGTTCCCAGCAGGAGCAGCTCCTAACATCTTCACTGCTCCACCATGCCCTACTACAACACAACCTTCACTGCCAAGGCCTGCCTTTGATCCCTCAGCTTTCACCTTCCAAAACCCTGTCTTTCCGGTGGATCCTTCTCAATATCCCACATATAATTACTCTCAGCCACCACCATACGAGCTTACACCAGGGAAGGGACAAAACCCCCAAAGCCCCAGAGCAGGATGAGATGGCGAAGAGAATGAGAAGCCTCGAGCAGAGCTTGAAAAACATGCAAGGCCTGAGCGGGCAAAAGAGTGTCTCCTATACATACCTATGTATGTTCCCGCATGTACACTTGCCGTCAGGGTTCAAAACACCAAAATTTAAGAAGTACAACGGACACGGTGACCCCATTGCTCACCTGAAGAAGTATTGCAATCAGTTACGGGGAGCCGGTGGCAAAGAAGAGTTGTTGATGGCATATTTTGGAGAAAGCTTGATTGGCATCGCTTCAGAATGGTATATGGACCAAGATGTCTCGCGTTGGCATATTTAGGATGATCTGGCCCGAGATTTTGTTCGCCAATTTCAGTACAACATAGACATCGCGCCAGACAGGAATTCTTTGGCGAATCTAAAGAAAAAGCCTTCAGAAAGTTTCCGTGAATATGCAATTAAGTGGCGCGAACAAGCGTCAAGAGTGAAGCCTCCGATGGATGAGGTAGAGATGGTCACTGTTTTCCTTCAAGCCCAGGAAGCAGACTATTTTCAGAATATGATGTCCGCCATGGGCAAACCCTTCGCAGAGGCAATAAAAATCGGAGAGATGGTAGAGAATGGGCTAAAAACGGGTAGAATTTTGAGCCAGTCAGCCATAAGAGCAACCTCCCAAGCCATCCAAGGCGGGTCTGGAGGAATGGCCAAAGGCAAAAAGAAAGAAGAAACAATGATGGCAGCATCGGGAGGAAGAAGATACCGAGCTCCTAGATCGGTGTTTTCTGAAAGAACCCCTCAACACTACTATCCTCATACTGATATGGCTTATGTTCCTCCACCTTATGCGGTCATGAATGCTCAACCCTTCGGCCGACCGCAACCACAAGCTAACCGAAATCCACCTCCATTCCAAAGAAATCAACCTCCTCACCAGAACCAATATAATCCCCGACCACCGCAAAATAACTTCCGCCCTCGGGAACCACCCCGACGATAAAATTTTACGTCGATTGGTGAACCTTACTCCAGTTTGTTCCCGAAACTCGTCCAGATGAATTTGCTGCAGCCTATTCCCCAAAACAGGCAGAACCCGGAATCTCCAGCTTATCAACGAGGGGTCCATTGTGCCTACCATTCAGGAGCTGAAGGGCATAGTATTGATAACTGCTGGACATTGAAGAAAGCTGTGGAAGATTTGATTGAACAAGGGAAAATAGTGTTGAGGGATGAAGAAGCCCCGAATGTGACTAATAACCCATTGCCCACTCACAACAACGAGCCGGTAATCGGGATGATCTGTGAAGACAGAGAATTTGATCCCGCATTAAAAGCTATAATTGCCATTGCCGACACCGAATAGAAACCCAGGGTACCCCGAAGCAAGGGAAAGGGGAGAAGAAGAATAAAAGTGTCAAAACTGAGCCTGAGAAGAAAACTGAGACAAAAGTAGAGATGGAACCTCCTAAGAACGGAATTCTCTATGTTCCGCGAAGACGCCAAGAAAAACCATTAGTGGTCAGTGCTCCAAGGAAGGTTGAAGTAAAAGGGGAAACGCCAATATACGTACCGAAAGGAGCCTATGTGGTACGGGGGACAATTAAACCGCCTCGGGTGAATGAGCCAGTGGTTATTGGACGCGTACCACAGAAGCCAATGACAGACCCCTCTGCAGTGCCATGGAACTATCAGCAAACAGTGGT